>NC_142570.1:17990378-18293409 GCF_041283825.1 Pyrus communis | reverse complement strand
GATTGTAAGATCCCACATCGTCCAGGGGAGCGGATCTTGTAAGCCTTATATGTATATTCCTATCTCTTCCTAGCACAAGGCCTATTGGGAGCTCACTGGCTTCAAGTTCCGTAGGAACTTCGAAGTCATAAGAGTTCGCGTGAGAGCATTCCCAGGATGGGTGACCCACTTGGTAGTTCTCGTGTGAATTCTCAGAAACAAAACTGTGAGGATGTGGTAGGGGCCCAAAGTGGACAATATCGTGCTACGGTGGAGTCGAGCCCAAGATGTGGTGGGGGTCCGAGCCAGGATGTGACATAAACTCTATTTAGTGTCAGCATATGTATTCAATATCTCTCTTTTTTATTGGATAATTTTATGAAAATATTATAAATTTTAATTCTTATTATGGTAAGTATCTTATATATAAGAAAATATTTTTCGGTACACTTATGTTTTTGCATACTTTCTTATCTGCCACTACTTCTTTACAATATATTTAGGTACGAATATCTCGGTACACTAGATTAGTATAATATGTTTAGATACGGACATTTCGGTACAATAGTTTAGTATAATATATTTAAGTACTGACATTTCGGTACCCTAGTTTAGTATCATATAGGTAGATATATACAATTTGGTACATGATGCGAGAATTATACGCACACAAATTAAACCCTCTTTTTGACAATTGTAGTAATGATGTAAGTAGGGATCGTTCTGGACTGGGGATTAGGAGGGATTGTTAATCACTTGGATTTGACTCAAAAACGTAAAAACACAATATAAAGTTTAAAACACTAAACTAAACTCAAAGAATGCAAAACTAAACACTTAAAACACTAAAACAAATCAAATGATTAAGACTTAACAAAATATGGGGGGGGGGGGGGAATTGAGTTTTTGACGAAATTAACTAAAATGCATAAATTGTAATTAACGGCAGAATGTAAATATGAATATGATGAAAATATGGATGGAATGCTAGCTAGAAGGTTCTTCTCCACACATGTTACACTTGCATACAAGATTGATTTTCAGTTGGTCTTTCGATAAATTATGAAACTCAACACTCCGGGTTAATTAGGTCCGCTTAAATTAACCGTCAAGTTCTCCTTAAGTTAATGAATTGGATGGGTTTGCGCAACGCAATTCACAACATTCTCCAAAAGTCCTTTACGTGAACAGCACAATAAAGATACAATCAAAGATCATTAAGCATCATGAAAACTATAAGTGTTGACGAGGCCTTCGTTACTATGAAAAGCATGAAACTGGTGCCAAGAATTCATTTAACATGATTGTTTATAAGCAACCTCCACTACTTGTGAATATAAGTTCATAACTATTAGGTGAAACTCACTTATATTCTAGCGTCATATTCATGCATGAAAATTAAGCGTGCACTCTCAATAAACATACATAAATAAGTTATCAATCAAACAGTTAAACAAATTGAATCCACAACTTATGAAATTCCAACCAAAAGTAATCAATTCATATTGCAAGCATAAACATGGTTTCGAATCACCCCCTAGCTAAAGGGGGTTTAGTTCCTCATACGTACAAAACAAAGAGAATTGAAATTAAACATTGGAATCAAAGAAACACCTAAACATTCCAACAACTCAAACTTGAATTGTATGAACGTTTAGGCCCTCTTCTCTTCCTCTTTATTGTGGCACAAGGTCTAAGGATAGTTTGATGGTGTGAATGGTTTGGGGAGTGGTGGAAATGGAAGGATGGTGTTTGGATTGTAAGGGAGAGATGCTGGAAATGGGTGCTGTTTTGCACGGCAATGTGTGTTGATTTTTTGGTGTGTATGATGGCAGGTTGTGTGGGTGATATGTGAATGTGGTTGAATGATTAAGTGCATGTGGGTGGAAATGTTTGAAGATGCATGTGTTTAAATGGTTAAAAAAAATGGGAATGTGGGTTGGAAATGCATGTGGAATGAAGTGGAATGACAATGAGTGCATGTGAGTTGAAATGCATGTGTTTAAATGGTTGAAATGTGTATGAATGCATGGCAAAGCTGATTTATTTGAATATGCAATTGCAATGACAGCTAGGTTGAATGATTAAAGGAGTGTTGCTAGGTTGGAAATGCATGGGGAATGCATGTGCACGGTTTTGGGAGAAAATGGGAGTGCATGTGGGTGCAATGGATGTGGAATGGCTGGTTGTTTATGGTGATGTGCACGGCAAGGATTGTTTTTGGTGCATGTGGCTGCAATGTTGTGCAAAACTTTAAAACATTAAGACAAACCAAAAGACTCAAAACAAGTTCAAAAGACTCAAAACTAATTTTGGACGAATTTAAGATTATGGCTTGATTCAAAATACTTTAAAACATAAACTAAACAGATTCTAAGCACTAAAGAACAAGAAAGTAAAGGGGGGGAGAGTTTTGATTTGACGAAAATTGAAATAACAAAACAAGTTAATAAACTAAGCAGAATGTAAATATGAACACCTTTGAAAAATGACTAACCCATCGAACCTTTACTTAGATTTGAGTCTCAACAGCGATCCGGTTGTGCCCCGTCAAGGTAATGTATGGCGCCCTTCTTTCTTATCTTCTAATGGTATTCTTACAGGTGAAGACTCCATGATGACGGATGCAACAACAACTACGATAGTAGCTAGGAACCTCCTCACTCCTAAGGATAGTAGGCTGCTTTCAAGACGGTCCGATGAGTTGGCCGTTCAAGAATCCCTCGCTCTCAGTGTTCAGTGTGCAGGCTCTGTGTCCAACATGGGCCAACGCCTACTTGCTCGCTCCCGTCAGGTTGAATCGTTGATGGCAGAGGTGGAAAGTCTCAAGCAAGAGATCAAGCAGCTGAAGTATGAGAATAGAAGTTTGCACGTGCTTGCAAACAACTATTCGACGGGCATGAAGAGGAAGCTTGATGAGATGCAAAAGTCTGAAGGTCGGATTCAAAGTGACCGTCAAAGGCTTTCGTCTTTCCTCCAGAGGCACCTTTTTCCTGGGTCATCCAGCGTTCCACCAAGTATTGTGGCCTCGAATGATCTAGCTCCGATGCCTCCCGCTCCGATGCCTTCCGCTCCGATGCCTCGTAGTGGGGCTTCACGTAATCAACCTTTGTGAAGGCTCCATCATTCTGCCATGTTGCAAAATTTGATGCGAAATTTATACGCACACAAATTAAACCCTCTTTTTGACAATTGTAGTAAGTATGTAAGTAGGGATCGTTCTTAACCGGGGATTAGGAGGAATTGCATAATCACTTGGAAACTGACTCAATAACGTAAAATAAAGTTTAAAACACTAAACTAAACTCAAAGAATGCAAAACTAAACACTTAAAACACTAAAACAAATCAAATGATTAAGACTTAACAAAATATGGGGGGGGGGGGGAATTGAGTTTTTGATGAAATTAACTAAAATGCATAAATTGTAATTAACGGCAGAATGTAAATATGAATGTGATGAAAATATGGATGGAATGCTAGCTAGAAGGTTCTTCTCCACACATGTTACACTTGCATACAAGATTGATTTTCAGTTGGTCTTTCGATAAATTATGAAACTCAACACTCCGGGTTAATTAGGTCCGCTTAAATTAACCGTCAAGTTCTCCTTAAGTTAATGAATTGGATGGGTTTGCACAACGCAATTCACAACATTCTCCAAAAGTCATTTACGTGAACAGCACAATAAAGATACAATCAAAGATCATTAAGCATCATGAAAACTATAAGTGCTGACGAGGCCTTCGTTACTATGAAAAGCATGAAACTAGTGCTAAGAATTCATTTAACGCGATTGTTTATAAGCAACCTCCACTACTTGTGAATATAAGTTCATAACTATTAGGTGAAACTCACTTATATTCTAGCGTCATATTCATGCATGAAAATTAAGCGTGCACTCTCAATAAACATACATAAATAAGTTATCAATCAAACAGTTAAACAAATTGAATCCACAAATTGAATCAAACAGTTAAACATTGGAATCAAAGAAACACCTAAACATTCCAACAACTCAAACTTTAATTGTATGAACGTTTAGGCCCTCTTCTCTTCCTCTTTATTGTGACACAAGGTCTAAGGATAGTTTGATGGTGTGAATGGTTTGGGGAGTGGTGGAAATGGAAGGATGGTGTTTGGATTGTAAGGGAGAGATGCTGGAAATGGGTGCTGTTTTGCACGGCAATGTGTGTTGATTTTTTGGTGTGTATGATGGCAGATTGTGTGGGTGATATGTGAATGTGGTTGAATGATTAAGTGCATGTGGGTGGAACTGTTTGAAGATGCATGTGTTTAAATGGTTAAGAAAAATAGGAATGTGGGTTGGAAATGCATGTGGAATGAAGTGGAATGACAATGAGTGCATGTGAGTTGAAATGCATGGGTTTAAATGGTTGAAATGTGTATGAATGCATGGCAAAACTGATTTATTTGAATATGCAATTGCAATGATAGCTAGGTTGAATGATTAAAGGAGTGTTGCTAGGTTGGAAATGCATGGGGAATGCATGTGCACGGTTTTGGGAGAAAATGGGAGTGCATGTGGGTGTAATGGATGTGGAATGGCTGGTTGTTTATGATGATGTGCACGGCAAGGATTGTTTTTGGTGCATGTGGCTGCAATGTTGTGCAATGATGGAGGAATAAGTGCATGTGGTTGAATTGGTGGTGAATGTGCATGGCAAAGAATGGATTTGGCTGCAATGGTGTGTAATTAGGCTAGGGTTTAAGTGCATGAAATGGACCCAAATTGCTCCCCCTTGCATGGCAAGGAATGGTGTTTGTGTTAAGCCCACGGCAAGGTGAATGTAATTGGGTTAGGGTCATTGTTTTGTGTCCTCAAGTGCATACAAGGCCTTCAATTTTATCCAACACTTGGGCTCCAAGCATAAGCTATCCATCCTTAACCCAATAGTGCTCCAAAAGGCCCCAAAACACTCCACAATGCATTCTTTTGTCAAACACGTCTTATGATCCTGAAAACACACAAAAGAAGCATAAAGGACTAAAATAACTAAAGAAACATAACGTAAATGTACGAGAACAAGCCATTTAAGTCGCATGAATATGCTCCTATCAGTACACTTATGTTTATGCATATTTCTTATGTGCCACTAGTTCACTATAATATATTTAGGTACGAACATTTCGGTACACTAATTTAATAAAATATATTATGATATGGATGTTTAGTGTCATTGTAAACACGAAAAATTCCTGAAACAAGAAACAAGAATACGTGTACAAAATATATTTTTGTGTTTAATGATTTTTGGGTTACAATCTCTTTGTAATTTGATCCTCTGATTCTATCTTCGTAGGGTGAAGGTTTGTGGATGAGCTGTTGATCCAAAGGGCCGTCGGGGCTTGATCTAGGGATGAACAGTTGATGAACGGATCTTCGAGGGCTTTTGGGCTTGATCTTGAAGAACAATTGGATGTATGGATTTCTTCAAGGGCTTTTGGGCTTGATCTTGAAGGTTGATGGATGAGCGGATCTTCAAGGGCTTTTGGGCTTAATCTTGAAGAACGATTGGATGTGTGGATTTGTTGAGGTTGTTGATCCAAAGGGCCGTTGGGGCTTGATCTTAGGATGAACGGATGATGAACACTTTCTTCAAGGGGCTGTCGGGGCTTGATCTTGAGTCGGTGGAAGTTCTTCAAGGGCCGTAGGGGCTTGACCTTTGAAGGAGGATTTGACGAAGAACGAAGAGTGTTTTCTTGATCCTTCGGGATTTGCTTGAGAGCTTTAGAGTTTCGAGGCTTCAAGGTTTTGGTGTGATGTAAATTCCCTTCTTTCTTTCTTTCTTCCTTTCTTTCTCCTTCCTAAAATGAATGCCTTGGCTTCCTATTTATAAAATTCCAAAACTTGATTTTTGGATTTAAATAATCAGATGAAATAAATCATTTCTGCCAGGTATTGACACGTGTCCTATTTGATGACTTTTCCAATTTATTTCGATTTTTCGTTGAGTCACACGCTACATGTAAAATTTATGTGACACGTGAGCGTTGAAATTTTAATTATTGGTCAACATTCATTTCACCGAAATTTCGATGTCCACAATCACATCCCGGCCAAAGGTCCACCACATCCCGGGTCCGCTCCACCACTGTAGCATGATATTGTCCACTTTGGGCCCCAGCTACGTCCTCACAATTTTGTTTCTGGGAACTCAAACGAGAACTTCCCAGTGGGTCACCCATCATGGGAGTGCTCTCGCGTGCTACTCACTTAACTTCGGAGTTCCCATAGAACCTGAAGCCAGTGAGCTTCCAAAAGGCATCGTGCTAGGTAGGGATGAGAATCTACATATAAGGATCACTCCCCTGGACGATGTGGGATCTAACATTTAGGTACACTAACTAGAATAAGTTAAATAAATTAATGAACTAAAATGTGTATAATAATAAATTTAAAATTTATTGTAATGACATTAAATAAGATATCTATTAAATATTAAAACAAAAATATAATATGAACTTGAATTAAGTACACATTAAGGGACTAAAATCAATATACCATCTAACATCAGGTTTTTTATTAAATTTTAATCTTCTTAAAGGATTAAATTTCAAAAACCCCTTTAAGGAATCGTTTGATAATCTTTTTATTTTTTTTTTTCTAAATTGAAAATTCTTGTGGTAGCTATTTTTTTTAATTTTTGATAAATTACATATTAGTAGACTGCGTTGCTTCCCTAACATTTTTTTGGAAGACTTTATTTGTCTTACAAATTGGAAGATCACATGTTGACATGGTGAAATGTACTCAAAATAAGCAATTGCTCCTTCTGTACCGCAAACCCGAAGTTAGCTAGCTCTATCCTTCTATCGTCTAGATGCGAACTACATCTTTCCCTAACCCGCCACCGAGAGTAAAATTAGAGGATGGACAAGATCAATGTCTTAGTCTTATAGGACGAACCAGAATACAAAAATAACTGAAATAAATAGAGATAAAAGATGACAAGTGATAAAAGAAGGAAAACGATAATAAACCCATGCTCGGTGAAGTACTTATGAAATCAAACACACGCAATATGCACGATTGCACTTCTGCCAATAGTCACGGATGTTTATTGAAGTTTGCACAGGACCATCAGCAATCCAAAGTCTTCAATTTATTTTCACTTGGAATTCTCCATACCTATCTTGTTTTTCACAACTTGCTGCTCCACGTTTAAATATATACATCTACAGTCTCATTCCGTTAGAAATTTCTCAAATAAGCTTATTTGAGAGGTGCTTTGTAGGGCTCACTTCATATCGTATTTCGACAATCCAACTGTTCATCTTTTAGGCCTTTTCTCAAGATCATTTCTACCCAAAATCACCAAAATCCAAAACTATTTGACTAGTGGACTAAATGGTAGTCATATTAATGCTTCTTTAAAAATCGTATTTCACTACAATTAGATGTCTTAATAATTGTGGATTTGTCTAATTTTTTGCAAACATAATTTATAATGATATACTAAAATATAGACCGTTTAAACTGTTGAAAAATGTTACTTAATGAGCATCACAAGATATCTCTCAAATAATTTTACAATGACAATATATATTGTCTTTGTATTGTCAATTCCATGTGCCATAAAAAAAACGAGTCACTGCTTCGTCATCGAACCTGCATATAACCCATTAAAACCCAAGAAGCACAAACCTAGCAAAGCTCATATTATGGGTTCCAAGGTCATTGCCATGTTCTTCATTTTCTTGATTTGCATGGTAATTGCATTGCCACCCATTCAAGCTTGTACACCTTGCACTCAGCCACATCCATGAAAACCACGCCCTCCACATCATCCATCACATCCACCACAACGACCTTGCCACCATCCCAAAAACCCTCCACACCAGCACCCACACCCAAACCCACCAACCACAAAACACCCACCACAATATAAACCCCACCCACCATCCAAGAACCCACCAGTTGTTATATCCCCACCCGGAATTACACCTCCAGTTACTCTGGCTACCCACCTTACACTGGCAGACCTCCTGGTGGTGGCGGCAGAGGAGGAGGCGGTAGTGGTGGTTGCAGCGGAGGTTGCCCTTGGGGCGGAGGAAGTAGCCCAGGTGGGGGAGGAAGTTTTCCAGGTTTAAACCCTCCGCCGGCCACATCACCAGCTACATGTCCAATAGATGCGCTGAAGCTGGGACTTTGTGTGGATGTCCTTGGTGGTTTGGTGCATATTGGGTTGGGGAACCCGGTTGAGAACACTTGCTGTCCAGTGCTTGGAGGGTTGCTTGAGCTTGAAGCAGCCATTAGTCTTTGCACTACTATAAGGCTTAAGGTGGTTAACATCAACATATTCATTCCTCTTGCTGTACAAGCTTTAATTACTTGTGGGAAGACTCCTAGTTTTGTATGCCCTCCTCTAATAAGTTCATTTTGACTTTTATTTTGGTCAAAAGTTCGTTTGTACTTTGTTGTTAACATTTCTAGATAGCTAGGTTAATTTCAATATGTTGGTTTGCTTACTGCGGCTAATATTATGGATAGAAAATTGTTATTAGCACTTCAAAAATCTTATTTGGCATTTCAAATTTTCTATAATTAGAAAGAAAAAAATACACTTGTGCGGAGTATAGAATGAGATTTTTAGAATGCTAATAACAATTGCCTATGAATATTAGTATATTATTGTGTTCATGTGACCTGATAGTATGGTTTCGATATAACTTGTGCTATTAATGACTTACTTTCAAATAGTATCAATGTCACATCTCGGCTCGGCCCAAGGATTGGCCCTGATACCAAATTGTCACATCCCTGCCCAGGCCCCTACCACATCCCGGACTCGACTCCATCGTAGCACAATATTGTCCGTTCTGGGCCCCGACCACGCCCTCACGGCTTTGTTTCTAGGAACTCACACCAGAACTTCCCAGTGGGTCACCCATCCTAGGATTACTATCGCGCAAACTCGATTAACTTCGGAGTTCCTACGGAACCCGAAGCTAATAAGCTCCCAAAAGGCCTCGTGTTAGGTAGAGATGGAAATATACATGTAAGGCTTACAGGATCTACTCCCCTCGGTGATGTGGGATGTTGCAATCCACCCCTCTTTAGGGGCCCGAAGTCCTCGTCGGCACACTTCCGACCAAGGATTAACTCTGATACCAAATTGTCACATCCTGGCCTGGGCCCCCACCACATCTTGGGCTCAACACCGCCGTAGCACAATATTGTCCACTTTGGGCCCCGACCATGCCCACACGGTTTTGTTTCTGGGAACTCACATAAGAACTTCCTAGTGGGTCACCCATCCTAGGATTGCTCTCGCGCGAACTCGCTTAACTTTGGAGTTCCTACGGAACCCGAAGCCAGTGAGCTCCCAAAAGGCCTCGTGTTAAATATATATATAAGGCTTACAGGATCCATTTCCTTGGATGATGCAAGATGTTACAATACCAGAAAATTAAAAAAAATAATAGTACCGAATTAACATTGAGAACCTCGCAAATTAGATGACCTAATCCAATTTTATCACTATAGGTGGTTATTGCTTAATAGAGTGTAGTGATATAAATTATTATTTTTACTTAGTTATCCTTAATTAAAGATGTATGGTTACATAGAATTACATTAGTGTGGAGCATGTCAATTTCCAAGATGTAAAATTGGAAAAAGAAAGACATCTAATCTCTAAAATATTTTGCTTCATCTTAAATTTTTATTTGTAACAAATCTTGCATATTTTTGGACTCATTGACAATTATTATTATGTGGGGTCAAGTTTCTTAAGACATGACCTAAAAAAATAATAATTTATTATAATCTGTAGTTTATTCTTATTATAAATCGGCCCAAGTTGGGACTAGAATTTTTATGACGTGGAGATTAGTCCTTTATAGAGAATCATTATAGATATGCTTTATGCCTCGTTTACGTAACCGTAATTAAATTTGGAGTAATTAGATTGAGGAGAAATTGAAATTGGGTGAAATCCAAATCTGATTCATGTAGAAATTGTTTACTAAAGCTTTTAAAAATCCAAGAAGGATATAACCTGTTCAATAATTCACATGAATTGGAATAAAATTAATGTGATTACTAAAATGCTCCTATTCTACTAATCTATTTTATATGCTATAAATTTTTATTTTAACTTCTTTATATATATATATATATATATATATATATATATATATATATATTTTGTTTTTTGGCTAAGTGAACAAAATTTTGGGATCATCTTGGAATTTTAGAAATAAGTGAGGGTATAAGATGGAGCAAAAAACCACTATGATTCCCCCAATAAACCAGAATTCAATTCCCACCAAATTATAGGGAATCCAATTCCTCTAAATTTTAGAATTGAATTCCAAAATTTGCATGGGTCTCACCATATTTTTGATTCTCCAATATTGATAAACATCGAAGTATTCCGTAATTAGAATTCAGTTACAATTTTTTTGGGTCCATTAGATTTTACCCCTTACAATTCACAATCCTTAGACTAAAACCCATGTATCTATAAACATCTAATATAAACCCAAATTTAAAATGTATAGCCATAATGAAAAACAATTGACCTAGCAATACAATAGTATTACACTTATGCCCTCATCCTTAGCATGCGTTTCATAATATAAACTTAGGCATTTCATAATACAACCCTAGGCGTTTCAGAATATCATCCCATGACCGTTTCAAATCCATCCGTTTTGCAGAAAGCCATCCATAACAACATCATTGATTTTCCACGTTTATGGGGAGAGATTGACAATCAGAAAATCCAACCGTTTTTGGGATTTGAATCACACCATTCAACTTCAATGGAGATACTTTCAAACAACATGGTGTATAGTGGGTCTTCAATGAATCCGATCATAATCTGTGCATTTAAACAGGTGATTATGATACACTTTTACCTATTTATTTTATGAAAATCTTATGTATTTCATAGTATTTAATTTCGTTTGTTTCATAGGTAAACTAGTGTCAACGTTTGTTATACGAGACCGCCAAATCATATTAGTTTATATATATTTGGAATATGATGCAGTCATTCCATTCGGTGAAGTTTATATTTACCTTTCAACTATGCAATCGTGCAGCCCATATGGTGGCGGCGTACACTCGTAAGCATGGAGGGAGCTATGGTTGGGATGAATTAGGACCTAAATTTTTGTTTAATGTTCTAGTAGAAGATGCAAAAGTTTCCATTCATATTTGATTATTAATACAATGCTATCCTTTGACACAAAAAAAAATTAAAAAATTAAAAAAAGTCCTACATTTATATCAAAACACTCCTGCTATGGAGGTTGGTAATGGTAAATAAAATATTTAAAGATTATATTCAAAAAAAAAAAATTATTACATTCCAAAAAAAAAAAAAAATAACACTATTACATTCCAACATGGTCACGTAGGTAAATTATAAGCTTGATCAAATCCTACATTTATGTCAAAACACTCCTTATATGGAGGTTGGAGGTTTGTTTCCAACATGATATATTAGGAGTGGTTAATATATCCAATAACTGCTGATCCATATATCCCTTATTTGGCGTCAATTTGAAGGCAATATAATTGGAAAAGGATTGGCAGAAATTAATGCGTAGGCAAAATAAATAATTTCAATACATACGGGAAAAACCCATATTAGATTCAGTATTTTCATCCTTATGTCTTGAATACTTCGGACCACCTCTTTTTTTTTTTTTTTTTTTTTTTTCTTTCCTTCTATGTTACGGACTGCACAATGTACCTACCGAATTACACTCCTGGTGTAGATGCAAATTATTTGTATTTACCAAACATATGTAATAATGTATGGATATTAATCGACCAATAATAAAAGTAACATGAACTTTGATGCATAACACTAAAAAATTATTATGCGCACTCATACTAAAACTTGATTAACATATGTAACAAAAATGGAAAAATAATTTGCCTACAAGTTGAACAAATGTTTCTTGATTCAAAATATATGATATGGGTGTAGCATAATTTATTTTGCCTACAAATTATTTATTTTGCCAATCCTTTTCCAATAATATTGCCTTCAAATTGATGCTGAATTATTTATTTTGCCTACTCATAATATTTCATGTTGGAAACTAAGATAATAATTGGAATACAATTTATTTACCGGTGCCAACCTCCATATAAGGAGTGTTTTGACATATACGTAAGAGTTGTATCAAATCTGTAATTTACCTATAAGTCCATCATTCACATCCATGTATTATTATATTTGGATTTCCTTTTGGTCGAAAAATGTATTGTTATATATGTTTGGTATATATACAAATAATTTGCATCCTTGTTAAAACGGATATCACCAGCACTTCATATTGGGTAGGTAAATTGTTGTGCACGTAAAAAAAAAAAGGAAAAGTCCGAATTAGTCAAGCGTAAGGGAAGAAAAAACTGCATCTAATCCTAGTTATGACAATTCAAACCCGTTTTGGTAGATATGACCCTATATGTGTAAACAAACTTCTTGATAACATTGATGACATGGAAAAACAACGAAGAGCTAATCCTGGTGGCTATCAATCGAGATGCCGGAGGCATTCTTTATTGAACATAAAACAAACAAGAAAATCGAATACAAAAACGAAAAAAACACAAACAGTGAAAAGCCCCGAGCAAGTTTATATCATATTTCGGCAGTGCAAGTCTTTCTGTTGTGGTGACCCAGGGTTCCACACCTAGAACATGCAAGCCTTGTCCGCTCCCCCGATGATTTGATTCGCTTCACCCTTCGTCTTCCGGGAGGTTCCTTTGTCAATGGTGGATTAATCAGCATTTCTTCATTTTCCTCCTGTGCATACCTATCGATATCTGGAATCGGAACAATTGGTATATCATAGCAACTCTTAAAAAAATGGACCATGAAATAGTCTTCCACGTACTCATATGGATTCCCCTCCGACTTAAGTATAGCAGCAAGTGCATGGGCACAGGGAAACCCTTTGATTTGCCACATTCTACAGCTACACGTGCGAGATTGGAGATCAACCATTACAGAGTCCTCACCGTGCACCTCAAACAAAAACTCACTTGAACGACCAACATCCCAATGGCGCCCGCATTCCAGCAAATCTTGCATAATGGTCTCCATTTCTGGGCAAAGGGAAGTTTTCCAACCCTCAGCTACACGCCTCCTTTGTGCATTCATCTCCATGATTTTGGCCCTAATTCCATCAAGCATCTGGTACATCGGCAAAAACGTTGATCGACAATCCATGCATTGAAGGATTCAGCTACGTTTGAACACATTTCGCTATACCTTGGGCCTGGAAAATGAGCGGCTGCCCAATTTTCTTTTGGAAGCGTTTTCAAGAAGTCCCTCATTACAGCACCACCTTCCTCCATTAACGCCCTGAGATGCATTTCAAATGCATCCTCGGTAAGAGCATATGCACATTTCCCAAAAAGCTGAATGATCCAGTCGCGATACGACTTACCCAGGGAGGATGGGTACTTAAGAAGTATGTTTTGCTTCAAGTGGTGGTAACAAAATGCATGCGGTGATTGTGGAAATACTGATGCCACTGCATTGATCAACCCCTTTTGTCGATCAGATATGAATGTAATGGTTCTTCCTTGAGGAGTGACGATTTTTGACAAGTTTTGGAGGAAGCAAGACCAGTTCTCTTCATTTTCAGAATTAACAACCGCAAAGGCTAAAGGATATATACCTGTTTCATATAAGACAGTATGTTATAAATATAGTAGTATTGTGAACTGGAAAACCTGATAACAGTTTGTTAAAATATAGGCAGAAAAAATAAATTGACACCAATAAAATTTATACATAGCAGTGGATCTTCCAATAAAATGACCTAGTTTATATACTGATGAACATATACAGTGTGTAACACACACATAATTTATAGGGACTATATGTTCTCCATATATATGTAAGACGATTGAACAAATGTGTTAAGAAAATAAAATAAAAAATAAATATATCATATTTGGATATAAGTACCTTGGTTTCCATTTTTCCCATAGCGGCAAGCAAGTGACCCTTGTATTTGTTCTTGATTCCATCAAGAAATAACATAGGCCTGGAATTAATATAAGGGTAGGTAAATTAAGAGTTGCCACATATGCAATTCATGTAAAATAAGAAATGATGTAAAAAAAATACGAAGAATCATAATTTACCTACAAAACGCAAATCCCTCTATGCAACCATGGAAAGATACGAATATCTTTCTAAATCGGGAAGATTCCGCATCGCACTCCAACACACAATGTGAGCTAGGATTTGAACTTTCAATTGCTCTGACGTACCAAGCCAAGTGATTGTATGACAATGATTCGTCACCATGCATCATTTTTTTGGCTGATTCCTTCTCGTACCACGCATTATAGTACGAAACATCCAATCCATAATATTTCTTAAAATCCTTTACGATCTCAGTCGGCTTCAACATTGGCTTGGAAGAAGCTTGCTCCATGAGAACGGATGAGACCACTTTGGATGACATCATGCCACCCTTTCGTTCACGAATCAATCTGCTGCAAGTGTGTGTGTTGTTCAATGTACGAATATAAATAATAAAAAAACCATTGACGTGGCACAAAGTGGATTGCGCCCACCACATACAACCTTCAAATAGTTTTTTAGAACACTCGGCTATCACTCTCTCCTTTATATTTTTTAAAAAAGCTATGCTAAACCACTTCTCGATGGAATACTTACAAAGTTTGTCTCTAAATTCAGAGACCCCGCCAGTAAACCTTTGCCCAACCCGATTAATAGGTTTTCCAAGGGTGAGATAGATAAGTTTGTGGCAGTGGTGCATCATATTTTCCAATGAAATCATTGGTATTACTAGGTGTAGCACCATCCCAAACGTTAAAGGAAAATCCATTCCCATTAACACCACTATTACCTTCACATGGTGATTGACACTCGTTAACAATAATAGTCACTGAATTTTGCTTGTCATTATAACATGACAAATGTAACACACGCACATCTAAATCAGATTATAACAAGCAGGGAGGATGGTCAGGGACAACATAAGTCATTTGGAATTCCCCAACTATGAGCTCATCAAACCGCAAACACACTTAAGAGCACAATCCCATGAAAGAGGTGTCATCATATATTGGAATCGCCGTTATTGTGTTTTTGAAAACACACCTTGCAATGATAGCACCCTCCATTTTACTCTTAATGGTAAAACAACAATGAAATATATGCCAGTTGGTGAAATATATGGTAGGTTAATTAACAAACAATATAAAGAAAACAAAATGAACATAGATAAAAACAAAGGACACAACTACCTTGTTTCTTTTTTCTGCCCAATCCGTATCACTAATACAAAAATCAATTTGTGCGACGTAGGTCTTTCGTCGCACAAAGTCAATAAACATCGCGCAAAACTTAGCTCAATGCACCTTCGTTGCGCACTAACCGTCGCAGCAAGGCAGTGGCAGAAGGGTTTGCGCGACGATGAAGAAACATGCGTCGTGCAAAGTGGCTTTGCGCGATGCATGTCCTTACGTCGCCTAAAGTGACTTAGGAGCCTTTGCGAAACATAGGTAGAATCTTCCGTCGCGCGAACCCCTTTTTATTGTTTTGGTGAAAAATATTATTTTTAAATTTTTTAATAAATATTGTAATTAAATTCCAAACAATAATTAATTAACCAAGGAAAAGTATTTAATTATAAAATATATGAAAATGTACATACAATGTTACAGCATGTACCGAATCATTTGTACCGTTAGTGTGAAAGGACGATTTTGCCCCTGGACGTTAATCAGCGTTGTAGGCTGTTTGGTTTGTTTTGTTTTTGGTTGGTGGGCTGCCATCTGGACCACACACTCTCACACACCCATCCTTTTTCCCCGTGACTCTCTTTCTTTCCTTTCTCTCGGATTTCTTCCATTTTCTTCCTCATCGTATGGACAACTTCCATCCAACCATTTCTGGCACGGATTGTGTTTGTTGTTGGTGTTTTTGGACTCCTTTCAAGCTCAGGAGTCGATTGGTGGTGTTCGTTGGACGTGAAACCTTCGAAAACCCGAGAACCATGGAACCACAGTTTGGTGCACTGTTCATGCACACGTGATCGTGAGGTTTTTAGAAGTTTTTTACGTTCTAGGAAGCTTTACGACGTCTTCATGCTGCTTGGGGAGTAATTTTGAAGTGTTTTGGATGTCCGAGCAAGCCCGAGTGAGAGGCCGGTGGAGAGTTGCCAGCCCGAGAGCCTGGAGTGGGTTTGATGCAAGGCTGACGTCGCCTTGACGTTAGCCACGTTTTTTCTTTTGTTTTGCGTTGGCGTCCATTGGATCTTAACCCACAAACTTGCCGAAGTTTGCTCCGAGGTCGTGACCAAAAACTGGGTAAGGCTTCAGAGAAATTGCAGAGGGTTAAACCTCTGGTTTCAAACTGGAAAAACACCACAAATCTTGTCCCAAACAACATTAAGACATAATGAAACATGATTTTCATAGAAAACCTCACCTGGGTTCGGGTTTCAGATCTTGAAGCTCTCGGCTTCAATGGTGGTTTACACCGTGATGGTCCGATGATGCATGCAATAGTATAGCAAGGATCTTTTAGTCCCAGAGATTAAGGTTTCATGGTTTTCGAGTTTGATTTGTTTAATTTTTGAAGAGGAAAGTTGGTGAGAGCTCTCAGTGCTCTAGAGAGAGTGAGAGTGTAGAGAGAAAGAAAGAGAGAGAGAGAGAGAGAGAGAGAGAGAGAGAGAGGAACTTCAGAGAAAAATGGAGAGAAGTGAGAAAGATAAGTGGAAAGAGAGGGAGTGACGTGAGGGAGTGGAGAGTGCATGGGAAATTCCAAGCAATAGCAAAAAATATTATTGTTTTATTTGTCTGTTGCCAGGACTATTCAAGTGTAAGGGTGGAGATGCAAAAGGCAATTTCTGTTCATAAAGGGTAATTACTATTCATTAGGTGAATTAAATAGTGGATAGCCTGGGGGGGCTTTTCCCACGGTGGAACTGCTCTAAGAGCACGCCCATTCCAAAGCCAATTGCTTATTTAATTGCTTATTCATTGTAAGACTATATGCTGCCCCATCACTCTCAACTTTTTGTTTTCTTATAAGTAGTAAAATGTCAGTACATGCTTGCATTTAAAAAGGGTTAGTAACAGGAAGGGTAATTTCTGTTATGTTGCAATTTAAGAACCATGCATAGTTAACATAGTAGAATAGTACACTTGCAACCTAAGAAGAGAATCATAAGAGGCAACAAACTTCAAAGTATTCACTCCTAACATATCTTTGAAAGAAAAGATGGGAAACAACGACCATCATATCTTTATGTTTTTAGTACAGTCTGGAAAGAAATAAATGGGGTATTGATACTAAAAAAAAAAAAACAGCTGGCATCAAAGAAGATGACATACCTTACATTTAGTACATGCTTTCTTCCAGCATGTGTAAGCACATAAAACTTACATCACCAAGAGACATATTTGCACTTTTCCCAGCAGTTGAAGATGTTCTATCTGTACTAGATTTTCCATGAACCTCATGAGATCTGGTAATACTAACTCCCTTATTTTCATTTGTTGTAGGAATTGAAGATACCTTGGTAGGAAGGGGATGAATGGGAGCGAAAGAGGTCTCAGAGTAGTGCCCTATAAGTGTTAAAATTAAACAAAGTTACTATGCATACCCTGAAAGATCTTGCTCATGGTGAAGAAACACACAAACATGAAGAATCAAAACAAAATGAAGGAAATACATTTCACTCAGATGGCCTCGATCCTTGGCTAATGGAGACATAACCTACAAAGGATATATAGCATAAAGGAAACACAACTACTTTCTAACAGTATTAAGAGTAACAACAAATAGTTGAACCAACATTTTCTGTTTTTCTCTTATTCAAAAAATATAGTTTACTTCAACTGAGGTTATTATTAGAGAGCCAGCTTCAACAACGTAAGGAGAAAAACAGACTAGAGAGACTTTTACTAGCACTATAGCTTACAATAACATAGGGCAGCGCCATAAGAAGTCAAAAGCCTTCAAACTACAACATTAATTCCATATCTCAAACTATGATATCGAGCCGAGATGGAAATTTTAGTTTCAAAAGTTGAATCTTTAGATTCTTCATGGTAATTTCACTAGTGATTAAAAGACTAACCTACACTCTATCCTAAATGTGGAATATTTTCACAGATTTTTGAAATTTCAGCATCAAAATAATGCAATTATCAATGCAACTAAGAGTAAAACAAATAGAAAGCTAACATAAAACATAAAACTTACTGCTATCATAAAACAACGATTTGTTGGGAATATTAGTGTGAGTAGATGCGAAGCGGTGTTAAACCTTTAGCCTTCTGCTTTTTCCCTTATAAGTTTATATTAATCCTCATCCAAACTACAATAATAAATATCGCTATCCTCACTACTATCATTTCCAGATTCTCATTCGTCCTCATCTTCGTTTGCTTCTTTCGGTGCATTGTATTGAGGCAGACCACCAAGGTAAATTGATATTTCAAATTTAGGAACTCCAGGTATGTCAAACAGTTCCTGGACAATATTAGTATCCCAGAGTGTTTCTTCACCAATTTCTATCGAAGATGATTAACTATTGGTCAGTGACGTTGTCATCGTTGTCATCATGATATAGTTCCAGAATATCATATAACCCTCTTAGATCAATCTTTTGAACAACTTTCCAACCGTTGCTGGCTTTAGGGCCGTCTAGATAGAATATTTGTTTCGCCATAGTTGCCAAAATGTATGGGCCTTCATCGTACCAATGTCTGGTAGTGTTTGCTGATAGTAAACCATGGTCTCGCTTAACAGTTGTTCGGTTATGTAGGTTTGTATCAAACCAAAGACACTTAAATAGTATCACTTGACACCTATCTTTGTAAAGCAATTGTACTACACTAGTTAGTTTGCCATAAAAATCAATGTCTTCACTATTGCCCGCATCCGGGACATGAACACCACTATTTTGAGTAGACGACTTGTCATCACATGTTGGCCCCAAGAACTTGATCCTGTTGACATGACAACCTGAGAACAATTCAACGTGAAGCGGTCCTCTCGCCAAGTTATATAATTCTTCATCATAAAAGGGTGAATTCAATTCCTTCAATTTGTTCATCTAATATAACATATACAAAAAGTTAACCTATTAGTGTAACCAAATTTAAAGACGGGCATGAACAAGTTGGAAGATATACTCTATTCAAATCACATACAACTTACATGTGCGTGAAACCATGAAGGAAACAAGTCACGGTGCTTCTTGGCATATAAATGTGAAGGATGTTCCCGCTTCATCAACTTTTCATGCTCTTCAAGGTATGGCAAAGCCTCGTCACAATTGTTGAATATGAACCAATGCGCTACCTCTATGTCATTTTTGGTAAACGATTTGCCTTTTACAAGATCGTTGAATGGTTGCGCAATTTAGGCAAAAACAAACAATTTCTCTTTTTTGATACCACAGTCATTATTGCGTTGAGGACGATTGAAATTTGTCTCAACATCTTGAAGATACAGTGCACAAAAATTAAGTGACTCATATGCGACCTATGCTTGCATAAGTGATCCTTTGGGCTTTGCCTTGTTTTGGACACACTTTTTCAACTCACCAAGATATCTGCACAAATAAAAGCTATGCTACAAATTATTCAAAGTGTTCGTTGATCATGAATCCGTTATATATATATATATATACACACACACACACACACACGCTTAATTAAGTACCTTTCTATTGGATACATCCATCGACAGTTCATTGGTCTGGCAAGCAATGCCTTATTTGGCAAGTGAATCATCACGTGAATCATACTTGTAAAGAAAGCTGGGGGAAATATCTGTTTGAACTTGCATAAGATTTTCACAATGTCATCCTACAATTGTTTTAATATCCGACTTCCGCAAACACCTTGCAGTCAACTGCTAAAAAAATGTCGACAACAACATGATTGGTTTCACCACATCAAAAGGCAATAAGTGTCAAATACCAATCGGAAGAAGGTGTTGGAGTATCACATGACAGTCATGACTCTTCATGTTTGAAAATTTACACCCCCACACCTTGACACAACGTGAGATATTAGAAGCATACCCATCTGGAAACTTTACAGAAGAAATAAAATTGAAAAACTCTTTCTTCCCATTCGACTTAATTGTAAAAAAATGATGGCCTTTCTTCAATGTACCACTGACTCTCTTCATCCACAAGGATGAACTAATGCCCATTCGTTCCAAATCAAGGCGAGCTTCGATTGTGTCCTTCATTTTGCCTTCAATGTTTAGAATTGTCTCGACCAAAGTATCAAACACATTTTTC
The DNA here is from genome assembly GCF_041283825.1 of Pyrus communis. Lineage (NCBI taxonomy): Eukaryota > Viridiplantae > Streptophyta > Magnoliopsida > Rosales > Rosaceae > Pyrus > Pyrus communis. The sequence goes on along the minus strand of NC_142570.1, from coordinate 18,273,124 downwards.
TCAATATGCATAACATCGAGGTTGTGTCTCAATTTTAACTTTGACCAGTATGGGAGCTCAAATAACATACTCTTGTGCGTCCAGTTCAGATGTGTAGTTGGTCTGGGCTTATTGACCCCTTTGCCAAAATGACCAAATTCCAAACGGTTTAACTGATCCAAAATCTCATCTCCAGACCATTCTCTTGGTCTTTACCGAGTCTCTTTTGTGTCGTGGAAGGCTTTATCGTTCTGACGCCACTCGTTATCCCAAGGGAGCCATCTACGATGACCAAGATAACAAACTCTTCTTACATGCCAAGACGATGTTACATTCTGCTTGCATATTGGACATGCCAAATAACCCTTAGTCATCCACCCAGAAACCATTGCATACGCAGGAAAATTGTTTATTGTCCACATCACTGCCGCTCGCATGGTGAACATCTGCCCAGTATAATTACCGTATGTATGAACACCGTTTTCCCATAAATCTTTTAGCTCATCAACCAATGGCCGCAAATAAACATCAATGGACTTTCTTGGATCTTCGATAATTAATAGAGTCAACATCATTTATTCTTTTTTCATGCACTTCCAAGGCGCTAGATTATAAGGAAATACGACGACCGGGCAAATGCTGTGGATTTGGCTTAAAACCCCAAACGGATTAAATCTGTCGGTGGCAAATCCCAATCTAACGTTACGCAGGTCAGCTACAAAATCAGGGTACATCCGATCCAATTCTTTCCATGCCTCTCCATCTGTAGGATGCCTCATAACATCATCATTTACCCGTCCTTCTTTATGCCATCTCATGTCTGTTGCGGTATGCATTGACATGTGCAATCGTTGCAATCTAGGCTGCAATGGAAGATAACACATCACTTTTTGTGGAATCTTGGTCTTTCTATTTTGTGATGTCATTTTAAACCTCGGCTTATTGCCGATAGGGCATTTATCCAACTGTTTTTTCTCCTTATAGAACAATATACAATTATTTACACATGCATGAATTTTTTCATACCCCAATCCGAGACCCTTCAACACTTTTTGGGCACTTTTATGATCTTCAGGTAAGCAATTCTCCTTTGGAAGCATCCTCTTCATAACTCCCAAAAAGTAATCAAAATACTTGTTTTACAAATGAAACTTGATCTTGCCATGCATAAACTCCACAATTGCTATGAGCATCGAAAGTTCTTGCAACCCGAATATAATTCTTGCTCGGCATTTTTCAATAGTTTTTCAAAGTTTTTTAATGCCTCACTGTCCATGGTTGGACGATCGTCATCTCCCTCTTCCTGATTGGTGTTGCTTGAGGCGTATGGATAAATGTCATTTAGAATATTCATAACTTGTTCACTAGGCTTCAAATTAGATTCAACAGTCTCCATTCGTGTCATGTATGAAGACGAAGCTTGGTCTAATCGTTCTCCATGATGATACCAAGTAGTATAGGTCTCCATCATCCCATTTCTTACTAAATGAAATCGAACATTTTCGAATGTCTCCCACGTTGAGTTGTTACACCTCCTACACGGACATCGGATATGAGTTGAACCTAGGTTGTGTTTAGTTGCGAATTCAATGAACTCATTTATTCCATCCAAGTACTCAACATCACATATATTATGATTATGTATCCACTGTCTGTCCATTTTGTCTATAGTCCCAATAAAAGTACAAGAATTACAACAACTTCAACTATTGTCTTCTCACCTTATTCCTCCGGTAAAGGCCCTATCCCATTCAAGAATGGACAGTTATGTGCTGTAATTTACGATTCCAATGGATTAAATTTCGACGTGGGCTAATTTCGGCAACATCTCCTCACAGTTCTTCAAGTGCACGCCATAGATACATAATATCCACCGTGTACTCGAAGAACATCAGGAAATGTTACCAAAATTTCCACTATCAAAACCTAATCTGTGAACCGCAAACTACAACACATAACTATGCATTCCCAAACTGTCCAAAAAATGGAACAATTCAAGAATTAATTGGACCGTAGTTATGCTTTCACATCTATACACGAAATCCAACTAATTCTCAAATGGAAAACTAAGCTTTTCTTGAAAAAAATGTACGAAGTTAAGTAGTATTAACTTCGTAAAACACAAAACAATTTTGTACTTGATGTACAAAAATATGTGCATAAAAATAAATTAAATCACAATAATTAATGAAACTATATAAAGTAGACACAAACTATTAATCCTTCTAAACCAAAAAATGGGACGATTCCATATTGACATCACCCAAAATTTCTATGTTCCACAGTTTTAACTTCTTGTTTACCCCTTCCACTCCTGCCTTAAAATTATTTTTTAAGGACCTATATGATGAGACCACGTATTCTAAATCGTAAAGGGTAGAGACTACACCTAAAATGATTGCTAACAATGTAATAGAACGGTGGTTTGACAAAGCTGTAAACCGGCTTCTTCTCTAAATCTCTAACATTCTAGTTTCCTCCTCCCAATTTGGTGAGAAATGAAATCTATCCATTTTCGAGCACACATCAATCTATCTCTAAATTCGATTAAGTTAACTGAGCAGTTTGCAGTTTCTTAGCTTCTGTTTCCCTAAACCCATCAAAATCCTTCATACTCCTAGTCATTCATTCTACTCATTCAATTGTTTAAAACCAAAACTCAAGTTGTTAAAAATAAGCATTCACAAAGATAATTAAAGAAAAAACATAAATACACAAAAATAAAAAAATCCAAACATAAATGTAATCAATAAATAGTTAATTAATTAATCAAATAAATACAATAACTGAAGGTGAAGATGGTGAGGGTTGAAATAGATAGAGAGTCAGAAAGAGAGAGGTTGAGTGTGAAGAAAAACGCCCATGTGTGTAGTTATTTCAGGAAAAAAAAAATTGGGAAAAAAAACGGTAAAGCATTCTTGGTTTGGCGCAAAAATCTTGCACGACACACAAAACGTCGTGCAAACGGCCTTTGCGCGACAGAGGCATGCGTCGCGCAAAGTTGTTTTGCGTGGCATACCTGTGTCGCGCAAAGTTGGGAAAAAAAGTGGTAAAGCATTCTTAGTTTGGTGCTAAAATTTTGCACGACGCACAAAATGTCGCGGAAACGTCCTTTGTGCGACCAAGGTATGCGTCGCGCAAAGTTGTTTTGCATGACGAAGATTCACGTACGTCTCGCAAAACAGCTTTGCGCGACGCATGCCTTCATCGTGCAAACGACCTTTTCGCGTTGAAATTTCCTACGTCATGCAAAATGTTTTTGTACTAGTGTATTTTGATAACAACCACTGAAAAACCACAATGGACTCAAGTATAAATGATAAAAATATGGAATAAAACCCAATGTGAGACCAACCTGATAAACTTTCTAATTTATATAAAACTAGAACTACACTAATTTCAGGAGAAACACATGCACTAAAAGCAAAAAAACCAAAATTAGTGCCTTTTCATATTTTAAATTTGGTAAGAAGATAAAAAAAATTGAAATAAAATGCCTAATTTTATGCAAATTTAAAAACATAGACAATGAATTCAGAAATATGCATAAATATTCAAGTCCTACATTTATGTCAAAACACTCCTTATATGGAGTTTGGAAACGGAAAATAAAATGTATTCCAATTATTATGTTAGTTTCCAACATAATATATTATGAGAAAAATATGCATAAACATTCAAGATTTAATATTATGAGAAAAATATTCAAGATTTAATATATTTGATTCTTTAATTTCTTTATTATTTAAATTAAGAAAAATATGTATAAATATTCAAGATTTAATATAGTCATTCAAATTAATAAAGTCATTCAATACATAAAACAATTCAAAATCGTATAGTTTTTAGGACATTCATTCTCATATTTCATATTAATATGTAATTAGTTTAAATGCACCATTGATTCGGCCATATTTATGTACACATTAATTTCGCCTCTTGTGCATTCATCTCCATAATTTCGTACATTAATGTCTTTTGATTTATTATTTTTATTTCTCAATGTCATTAACTCTCCCATATAATTTGCATGTAATTAATTTTTATAAATCAAACGTACAATAGGGGTATTTTTGGCATCCGAAATATGTAAAATGTGTCCAGTTGAATGTAATTAATGAAATCACTTATGCGGATCTTAATCATTGGGTTTTTCTAGAGTAAAAAGATCATGTTGGGTTTTTTATGTGTAAAATTGAATTCACTTTTAACAAAAAAAAAAAAAAAAAAAAAAAAAAAAAATCATATTTTCAACTTTCCATTGTACTATTCACTACATTTTAATTTATCATTTTTCATTAAAACTAAATTTCTTTTTAACATTTTGTTAGTTTTCTTTTTTTTTTTTTATTCCTTTAACCCTCATGAAAATGCGCCAGTAGCGTACAGAGTGGAGTCGTGGGCCATTTGGGGTACTGTCATTTTAAAGTCATCTTATCATAACAAGGTCAATCGGCCATGCCCAAAGTAAACCTGAATATATTTAAGGTCAATAATTAACGACACCGTTATTGTGATTAATTAAGACTAAGTTTAATTAATCTCAGTTGTGGTCTTAGTTAATGGATTCCATCATGCATTGCATTTATCCCCTGACAACTTTTTACACAACATGTTAATCTGATTCGAAATAACATGGAAATAGTGGGTTTCCAGCCAACACGTTAACTAATCGAGATATTGGATCACACGTTAAAAACCTGTTAACAAATTATCCTCGGATAACCCTTTTCAACTCGATAACAAGAAAGCTAGTTTGATAATTTAAAGTACTTAAACACCTTACTACAGTAGTCTTAGTATTTAATCTCAAAATTCCAAAAATACCAAGGCATGTTAAAATTTTCAATAATAATTAATATACAAGTGTGAAAAATGTAAAAGGAATATACAATGGCTCGTGATTGCACAATGTCATTTATATTTTTAAAACCTTCCAAACCCTCATGACTAGTGTTATTGTTTTAGTGCAAATTCAATCAAATTTCATAATAATTAATGTAGAAGTGTGAAAAATTGTGATAACCCGAACTTAATTTTACGTTTTATAAATTTTTAAAAGCGCGAATTGACGAAAATGCCCTAGAGGCAAGGATTTTGACTTCCGTTGGGCATTGTTTAGAGAGATATATGAGTCATTCTTTTGGAGTATATGCGTAGTAATCATTGCCACGAACGCATAGGCGAAAGCCGTTTGCGACTCCGGATTATAGCGGTATAGTTACGGGCATTTGAAATTGGTTACTTAAAGTTTAGTTATAAATTATTTGAACTCCCACCTTATGGGAAAGAAAGCCCAATCAGTTTTAAGCAAAGAATACGGGACCAATCAAATTAAGGGAGGACCAATCAGAAAAAAAAAAATCAAAATAAAATAAATAAATAAATAAAAAGAAATAAGGGAAGCTCCAGCCTTCTCGTCGGTCCATACACCCGCGCACCACCAGACCCAAATCCGGTGAATTTCCACCATTTTTCTCGTTGATCTCCACCATCCAACACCTGCAAATCACTTATGTGGCCTCCCATCCACCATCTCAGCCCAAAAACAGAGAGTTTTGGTTCCAATTTCATAAAGGCCGACATATGGCTTCTTGGGTGCTAGGCGACGATCCACCCATTTTTGAAACACTTAGCTTCAATCACCACCACCAAAACACTTCTTTGGAGGTCAAGAACAAAGCCCAAAAAGTTTTAGGGGCAGTGGTGTTGCGGATTGATCGAATTAAAGAACACCCAAATTCCAGGGTTCGGGTGGGTTCTTGGCATTTGAAGCTTTTCCCGACCAAATTGGACTTGGTCACAGGTATGAAACTTGCTCTACTCATTGATATCTTTATTTCTGTAAAATTTGAGAATTTTTGGAGATAGTTGAATTTTCCGGTGAATCGAGGCGGTTGACTGCTGTGTGTGGTGGCGCGTAAGTCAAGTCATCCCTTAACCTCTCTCAGCTAAGTTTGACACCTCAAATCCATAGGTGAAGTATGATTGATGAAATCTCTTCGTTTGAACATAGTTTTGATAAAAACCGCTACTTGAACATTATGTGAATTTACGATCTGACCGTTGGATCGTCACCAAACTTTAATACAATATAGTACGTAATATTTGAGGATATTAGAAACTTACAGATTTGGAAATATGACGTACGGATCTTCCTCAATTAGATTTGTAAATTCGTAAGATAAAACGTTGACCACCACTTGAATTGGCAATTGGCGGAGATCCAACCGTTGGATCGTAATGGAACTTTAGTATGATGTTTTAGAAGCACAATGTGGATCTTTGCAAGTTACGGAATGGAAATCCAAGATGTGGATCTTCCAGATTGAGCTACATAGGCAACTCCGACATTGTCGTACAAGTTGCAATAATGGGCAACTCCGGCACTGTAATACAGGTTGCAGTGATAAGCAACTCCGACACTGTCATACAAGTTGCAATGATAGGCAGCTCCATCACTGTCATAAAGGTTGCAGTGATAGGTAACTCCGACATTGTTGTACAGGTTGCAATAATAGGCAACTCCGACACTGTCATACAGGTTGCAATGATAGGCAACTCCGACATTGTCGTACAGGTTGCCTATGAGTCGTATAGGTTGCATTCGGCAACTCTGACTCATGTGTTATCATAGATTGATTTATAAGTCATATAGGTTGCATTAGGCAACTCTGACTCGTGGGTTATCATGGATTGGTGAGCACCTGATTTTATTATGATGTTGTTGATTTGTAGAGATTTTGGATTATTCTTGGATTTAATGTTGATTTACACTTGACTTCATACTTATATATTGTATGATTTCCTGGAAATTATACAAGTAGTAGAGCGAGGGGTTATATTGTTTAGATGGTCTTTATTAAAGCTTTATACTCAACCCCACTCACTCTTATTTTTTTTCATCCCTTCAAGTTCTAGTAGCAGAGTTGTCGTATCGACGATGATTCGTGGCAAGTCTTGGTATTGGAGATTACCTTCGACGGTATGATTTCCAATCTACTCTACTTTACCTTATTTATGCTTTGACGTCACGTGTGAAATTCATGTTTAGGCACTTTTAGGTTTAAATTTATTCACATATTCCACGTCACTACACTTTATGGCTTCGTCACCTTCCAGGTGTCGGCCAGCACAACTCGATTCGGAGTCCTAGTGGACAATCCAAGTCGGGATGTGTCAATTTGGTATCAAAGCATAAGTTGGGCAGTATTGCGTTCATCACACACATGATGTAAGCATTATTGATTCTTGAACCTAATTTCCAAATCTTGCCACCTCATCGAATACGAAAAAAGTGTTAATTTTTCCTAAGTTTGGGCAGTTTTGTCGATTTGTCGACGTTTTAGAAGATGATTTCGGTGAATGCCTCTAAATTATAAGGGAAGAAATTCCTTGTCAAGGAAAGATGTATATTTGAGATAAGTTGATAGCCCTAAAGCAGGGCTACTATATCGAGTGATGTACATCGCGAGAGAATTACCTACCAATTCTACTACCATTTAGTCATTTCTATCGACCCTTCCAAGAATGGAAGCTAAGAATAGTTTTGATTCCTTGCCAACATCTGTTAGTATATCATCTATTAGAATTCCTGCGAAGTTTACTTTGAATAGATTTCAGAAACGTCATTAAGTGACAATCAGGTGCTAAAGTGGTAGCACTCGATGGGAGAACACTTTAGGACAATCACTTTTGGTTCCTGAGGAACTAATCTCTTCAAACATTATAGATCATTTTGAACCTTTAGGAGGAAGATCGACTTTCATTTAAGCCCAATTAGTTGTTGGAGCGTCGGAGTTGATTTGAGGACGCATATCTCTGGCGTCACTTATCAAAATTCTGCCAGGGATACCACTTATGCGAAAAGTAAATTACACCATCAATCCACATTCTCACTACACCAGTTTTCTTGCATCATTGGAAAGACTACTTCAACCTTGAGGAACTTGGTTATGAGAGTTTACCGATTAGGAATTTATCCAACCAAACACCTTATTTGGGAAATCTCAAACCTATATGCGAAGGTCAAAGAATGAGTTTCAGGATCGTACCTAGATTTTGGCAACCTCCTCGGATAACGATTAAAAACCATTATCCTCTACTTTGAATTGATAGAAATTCAATATGAACCTGCTCACTATGGTGTTATGAACTGCATTGTTGGGTTATGTGGTGTGTATGTCACTACTATATCTCACTGTGACAAATGTTTCATTTCCAAGTCTTGGGAAGCCTTCTTGAAGGCCGTATGCATTAAGCTTTGTCATGTATCACATTTCACCCTCAGACTGATGGTTAGTCTGAATGAACTATCCGGATATTGAAAAACATATTGCTTTTGAATATTTTACAGTTTGCCAGTCATGGTAGGCACTTACCTTGGTTAGAGTTATGTGTAACTATGGTTACATTTTTGGTTTGGCTATGGTATTGTTTGAGCCTTGGTATAGAGATTTTACGCACGGAACATGTTTGACAGATGAGTATTGTGAACAGGTATTTGAATGATCGAGGTTATGATATAGAAATTATGATTATTGTTGATATTACCCGTGAGGGCAGTGCGTGAGCAAAATCTTGCACCCTCGGAAATTTGTTACTTGCTTATCAAGACAATAGTGAGTTGTCGGTATTTCGGGTTGAGACCGTAATATCAATAACTTATTCGTTGGGTTTGTTAAGCAAGTAGACAAGTAAGTCATTTTCTGTTAGCATTTGTATTTACTTATTTAATTAATTATTCATTGTTTGGGCTCGACCCAAAGATGTTACATGCTTATCTTCGAAGTATGTTACATGCTTATCTTTGAAATCTCCCTCTTGGATCTTGTCTGCATAGGGTGTAAATTCTGATATAGGACAAAAAATTAATTATTTCATATGCAATAAAATTAAAAGAAGGAAGCGGTGAGCAATAAAGAAAAGTTATTGGAGAATTGGTAATTCACGTGTTAATATATTATTTGCTAAGGCCATATCTCGAAAGTGGATGTTTTGGACTTTTCGGGGGCATTTGTTGCGTCGGACTATCTCGGACTGGATTAGCTTCAATGACTAAGCTGGACTGGCTTAGACTAGACTAAACTGGACTAACTTAGTGAAGCGTTTGGTGCAGTATTGGACTAAGAAGCTGGATAATAACAAATTCTAATATTATTTTATTTAATATATAAATTATTAATATTTTATTATGATCTTATCTTTTTCTCCATCTTTTCCTACTATTTCCGTCCCACTATTTTCCTCTTCTCTCATCGTCCCACCCTCTCCCTCTTTTTTTCCTCTCAGACCTCTCAATTCATGTCTCTTTCTCATTCTTGGTCAAACTCCTTATTGATTTCAGTCTCTATTTCTCTGTCCTCCCTCCCTCTCTACCTATGCGTTGTTCGAACGGAACCTCACGGCTCCAATTTTCCCGACGAGTTGCAAGTTTCCCGATGTGTTTTTTGGCCAACCCTTATTAAATTGGATGAAGTTAGCACCACCAAAAAATTCATCACCATCCCTGGACCGAGATCTTAGCTTTGCATGCTCGAATTTATCATGGATTTGAAGAAGCCCAAACAGGCCGAGACTTCCAGGCCATTTTCCGGCCACATTCGACCACATTTTGGCCTCGATTCAAGTACAATCGTAATCTTGTCACTCCCAGCTTCAATTTGGTATATTTTATATGAAAGTTGGTTGTGAAATGGATCTGAAAGAGAGTCGGGAAGTTAATGATTGATCTAGGTGACCGGCGATGATGAGGAATCTGTCGGGAGTGGTCGTTGAGCATGACAAGGACAAGAAATAGAGGATAGTCTTAGCTAGTCCCATGGTTATTGGGGGGTCTCACTAAGACCTCTTAGTGAAGGGTTTTGTCCATGCTAGTCCCCTTTAGTCTCATTAATGTTAGTCCCAGCATGGAACAAACACAGTATTGGACTAATAGCTAGTCCAGTCCAGTCCAGTCCAAGTTAGTGAGGGCAAACAAACGCCTTCAGGTTATTTGAATGAATGCTGCTACTTTCATTTCTAATGCGGCCGTAGAAGATGTGTTCAATTCTCCCACAACAATGCTTGAGCGATCTTTTGAAAAAATCTATCAAAAAACAGTCTACTAATAGAGTGTCTTTTGGGTTTCAAGGGCTTTATTATTTGTCTTTTAGTTTTCGTCTTAATTATCTAAGTCTTTTGAGATGCCCCATTGTAATCTATTTATTTAAGCCTTTTGGCTTTTCATTTGCAATTATCTTTTATCTTTCAATCAATTAATCAAATTATCCTTTGAGATTTTCTCAATTTTCTAGTGGACTCCAAGCTTTGTTCTATAAGGGATTACGCTGGTAACCCTTTTTTAGCTTTGTGCTCCATCAAATTCAATAGAGGAATAGATAAAATGGCTTGTAAACTTTCTAGTTTAAACTCAAGTGCCATAGGGATTGTAAAAGATGAGGACTGAGATGGAGTGACAGTAATGGATTGATTAAGATCTTCCACAAACGTTGCAGAACTTGTTAATGATGTAGAGGAGTCATTGGTAGTAGCAGCACTAGGTTCAAGTATAGATTGTGGTAATATTATTGGTGACAATCCAGGTACAGGGACAATATTATTGTCACTTGTGACTAACATAGATGATCATGATATAGGTGCTATGAATGGCACGGTGTTTGACACTATAGTAGATTGGCTTTCTAGACATTTGAGAATAAGGAAACTCATACTCATCAAAGATCAGATGTCTAAAAATGTATACTCTTTTGTTGGTAACTTTAAAATAGACATACCCGGTATACTTAGAAGCATAACCCAGAAAAATACATTTTGTAGTTTTGGGTTGTAGTTTTGTGTGATTGTAAGGCTCAAGCAGAAGGAAACAAGAACAACCAAATATTCTGAGGTGTTGAATATCAGGAATTGAATTAAAAAATGGTTCAAATGAGGATTGATTATTCAAGATTGTAGATGTCATCCTGTTAATGAAATAGACTGCTGTTTGGCAAGCAAAGGACAAAAATATGGATGGTAATGAAGCATTCTGTAACAAGGTGATAGAAGTCTCAATAATTTGTTTGTGTTACCTTTTAACCAAACCATTTTGTTCTGGAGTACGAGGGCAAGAAATTTAGTGACTAATCCCTTTATCCAAAAGAAAATTTTGTAAACTTTGCTTGTATATTCACCCTCGCCATCACTTTGCAAAACTTGAATTGAAACAACAAAGTGATTGAAAGTAAACTGAAAGAATCTAATGAACACAGAACAAATATCACTTCTATTGAGTAAAGGGAATATCCAACAATATCTAGTGCATTCATCAAAGAATGTCACATGTACTTATAGCCATCTACAGATTTACAAGGAGCAGGCCCCATACATCACTGTGAACTACTTCAAAGTGAATTATATACTTAGACACAGAGACAGCAAATGTCAATTTGCTAAATTTTCCTTTTGAACAAGCATGACACAACAATGGAGCTACATCAGGTGAAATTATAATATTTGATTTCTTGAGTGCAGTAGAGGTAATTGAATTCGAGAGGTGACCTAATCTCTTTGAATGCTTTGTGTTGAATACAAGAAGATGTTGATAGTGGAACTGGGTACAATCCATTACTGTATTGTCCCTTGAATAGAATCCTCCAGGTGGCTTTGTCCTAAATCTAGAAATTATAGCCATCAAATATTAGCCAGCAATTGTTGTCCAAACATATCCTATGAACTGAAAGTAAATTCTGAGTGATCTTATGCACATAGAGAATTGAATTTATTTTTAAAAGTTGCATAGAAGTAAGAAGGACAGAAGAACCAATATGGGATATTGGCAAACCTGCACCATTTGTTGTCTATATTGTCTCAATAGCAGGATATGGTGTTGCCAATGATAAATTATGCAGATGTGCAGTCATGTGGTTAGTAGCTCTAGAATTTGTGAGCCAAAATTGTTGAGAAGAATTATTTGCACTTATTGGAGGTGCTGAAGGAGCCACATGCATTGCAGTCATATGTGAAGGAGATGCAGAGACATTAGCATTCCTAAAATGGAAGAATTGAGCATTATGGTTCTTTTCTCCATAAATTTGACATCGTTTAACAGGTGTTATGTTAGTGTCTATGAATCGGCACGTATCTGCCAAATGTTCATATTTAATACAAATTTGACAATCAGTATTGGATTGATCATGTTGTCTTGGTGGAGAGGCACTACATATACTAGGAGTAGCATTGTTATATCCATTCCTAGAATTGCCAAATTTTGTATTCACCCCTGCCCTTGGGTTTTAGTTGTTTTTGTAGTAAGATGCCTGATTACTATATGACCCTCCCTTAAAAGAACCACCAGAAAAATATTGATTGCTAGAATTTCCTTGAAAAAAAAACGACGAACCTTTAAAATTAGAACCATTATTCTTAGCCACCATTGCAGACAAAACAAGAGTAACAGAAGTGTTTTCCACCATTGCTTCTTCAGCAAGCAATTGTGATCTCAGATCATCGATTGAAAACATTGTCCCTGCCGCTGATAATAGATCTGATTGTATTGTATTCTATTGATAGACCATTCAGAGTAAGGATAACAATGTCATCATCATCGAGGTGGACAAGGATTAGAACCATCCACAAATCCCATGATTACGTGGCCCTTAAGTAAGAGTTGCATCTGGAAATTCCAAATGAGGTAATTGGTATCATCAAGCTTGATTGTAACACATGTACATACCATAGAGATAAGAGATGTGATGGGAGATTCCAAGATTTGTAATTGAGCAACAGTCACCATTGTAGCCTTTCTTCAAGAAAGTTAAGTGGGGAATAAGATTGAACACCTCGGGTGCTTAACAGAGGAAAGAAGTTTCCACAACATTAGGGAAGAATAGAAACCTAAAACTCAAAACTAATCACGAGAATTGTGAGATTGATCAACCCACAAGAGTGAGCGGAAGCAAGAAAGAAACTAAGATCGAAACAACCGTAAAGCTCCGAAGCTTTTTTGGTCAGTGATACCATGTAAAGCAACATAGATTGTTGCAGAAATAGAGAGATTGCAGAGAAGAAGAGAACGCTTGAGAGAGAAGAAATCAATTTATGTATATTTCACACTGTAAAGACTACCTAGTACACTTTGGTATATATCTAGTTTTCTTGGTCTCTAAGTTTACAAACAACCACCTTATAACAGCATAACCACCTTATAACTATTGACACATGGCACATTACTAACCATTGATCCTATATTGTTATCACCAAATACCCATCACTCCACTTTTATTAAAACTAAAGGATTCAAATTTAATGAAATTCAGAAAGCTTGAAAATCAAAAAAACAATAAACGACTGAATTTTACTATGAAGACTCCGTCATCATATGTTATTGCAAATCATGTTATAACACTCGTATCTATTTATTAATACTATAGTAGGTTCACCACTTACCAAAAGTAATGTCTTCCATCAACATTCACTTGGCTAAGTAACACAACATATATATCACTATCATACTAAAATCTCTCATTAGTCAGCAAGTCAGTAGCCTGGAATTGGAAGAGAAGGAATTAGAACGAAATCAAATATTACCCCTTAATCACTATATTTCATTATTCTTGAGGTGTTTAGTTGCACATTGAAATATTTGTAGGAGCCACATTTTTTTTTTGGGACAAATGATATTATCTTCACCAAGGAGGTAGGGGAGTAGGCCAAGCCATGTAATGGGTTAGCCATAATAATGTGGTTCAAATTCGCCTTTGGTGGGAATAGAACCTAAGATCTCTCACTTACAAGTGAAAAAGAATACCACTAGACCATAATACTACAAGGTAGGAGCCACATTTTTATTGGTTCAGTTTGTATCACTAAAAACATCTGAGAACAACTACATAATAGTTTCATTAATTCTTAACTTGTGTCAAGTAAACATTATTAAGTATACAAGTTAGCAATACAGTTAGTAAGTTGGTTAGAGTAGTTAGGCTTTCCCTTATAAAAACAGTTGTGTAACCTTCATTCTATCAATCAATACAAAAGCATATTTCTGTCTCTAAATCTATCTCTTTGTAAAACTCTCTGTGTTGATCTTTCTTCTCTTCAGCTTTCCTCTTGATTTTCTTTCAATTTCCAAACATTACAATGCAGTTAACATGGTATCAGAGCCATCAGGCTCATACCATTGATTTTGGTGGTTCCATTTCTCATTATTTTCCCTCTGTTTCTAGCTTATTTTCTTTCCAAATTTCTGAGTAGATTTTTCTTTTGATTTTTTTTTTCCAGTTCTTGCTCGGTTTGCGAACTGGGTCTGGATGAGAGTTGGGTTTGCAGATCTGGGTCGAGATATTTGAAGAACGGTGTACCAGTCAGGTGGGTTTTGGCAGTTGGCGGCGAGTAGATTGTCAGTGACGTCAAGGATTTGGTCAAAGCCGGAGTTGTAGGGGTTGGATTCTCGACTTTTTGACGCCGTTGGGCTGTGAGAGAACCTCCGCAGTCATGGTTCGAGATTGTAGAATCAAGCTCAAATAATCAAAGGATGGTGGCATGTGACATATGAGAAGTGTGGCAACATACATGCTGCAATGTTTGTGTACTCAGACTATACATGTTTTTTGGCCATCGATTTGAGAACTTCTCTGTTCTCATTGGCCAAAGTTGAAAGATCTCGCTCCACCGTCAGTCTTTTGATTTCTTGGTGCTTGAAAAAAAGATGTGACTGAGAACAGAGTTTACTTTCTTTGCACTATTGATTATCTGCTTCTTCATTCATCTTGGTGGTGCAGCTTTCTGAATTCTATTTTCTGCGATTTTGATCTGTGCTCTGTTCTCTGGTATGGAAGAACGTTTAGACCTATGTGTATCCCAAGTGTTTGACGAAATGCCAAGCTCAGAATTTTCGAGAAGGTTAAGTTTTTCAGACACTTCTTCTTCATTTCTATGTTTGTGATATTTAGATTCAAGAATATTGGTCATTGATGGATTGTGCAATTTGTATGGTGGTGTCCAGTTCTTTCTCTGCTTCACTGATAGTCTGCAAGGTTATTGGGTTTGATCTTTCTGCAACTCTTGATATATTTGGAAAAATGCGTGTGAATTCTTGCATTCTGGCATGTACAATTTTGTGGTTGTTCTGATTATGGTTTGTGTCAAAATTGAGAAATGTAATGTCTAAGAAGATTATTCAGCAGCTTACTGAGGAGTGGTGCAGTATTTTCCTTATTACAACCTATAATGTCGAGTCTAACCAACTCAATTGTTAGCATGAATCTAAAGTAAGTCCGGTTATACGATGAAGTTTGATGAAGTTGTAAACGGTAAATCCCACGAAGGGTAATTCCATGATGTGAGTAGGTAAATCCCACGAAGGGTAATCCTATATAGATGTTGATTTTCTGTTGTTGAAATTGTGAAGGCCGATGCCACCGTTAAGAGTAGCTGTATTTTGGTAAAATCCACAAAGGGCGATCCTGTGGTGTTATAGTTAAGGCCGATGCCACACTATAGTTTGTTATTTTTTTGTTTACAGGCCGAAGCCAATGTTAAATAAAGTTGTTGACGGTAAATCCCACGAAGGGTAATCCCGCAAGAAATTGTTATAATCGGCCTGAGGGTGTTTTACAATTTTATAAGAGGCTGTTCTTCGATTGAAACTCCTGTGAGAGGCAGATGAATATTGAATTTTTTTTTTTTTGAATGGACAAATAGAATCTGCAAAAGGTGCAAACTTCTATTTGGTTTGCAGTAGCTAAAGAGGTGTAGACATCAATTTGTGGGGTTGAAATTCTTTGGAAAGAACCAATATGAAATTGCGCAGTTTAGTGATGCCAATCAATGCTGGAGAAGTTGGAGTCAATAGCAAAGAGATGTTAAACAATGATGGATAGGTTGAAGGTAAAAGCAATGTGATGTCAAAAGATTCTCATGCAATTGCTAGAATCATAGCCTAGGTTGATAAGTTCACAGAGAGGGTTGTTGCTTTGGAAGTGGCTGTGGCTGGCGAGACCAAGGTTTTCGATAAGGAATTTGGTGTGTCAAAACAGTTGCTCATGAGACTTTGTTATGGGATTGCAAGATTGCAGATGGTTCAACATTGGGTTCAGTGATTGTAGATGTTCTTCCAATCTCAAACTGGGTTTCTCCAGTTAAGATTGAGGGGGAGTATTAAGTATACAAGTTAGCAATACAATTAGTAAGTTGGTTAGAGTAGTTAGGCTTTCCCTTATAAAAACAGTTGTGTAACCTTCATTCTATCAATCAATACAAAAGCATATTTCTCTCTCTAAATCTATCTCTCTGTAAAACTCTTTGTGTTGATCTTTCTTCTCTTCATCTTTCTTCTTAATTTTCTTTCAATTTCCAAACATTACAATGTAGTTAACAAACATGCCATTATTAATTGTTAAACATCTTCTTTATATCAATGAGCTGTGCTTGATGCAAGAGCTCATGCTGGTGCTACACATGCATGGCCCGACTGGTGTTCTTGTTCGATGCGATCCGTCTCCATGTGTTCTCTTCAATTTCTCAATATAATTCCTCAGTTTCATTTATTTAACCAAATGACATGCATATTGGTCCCCTACTGCTTGTGTTAGAGCATCTCTAATGAAAATCCCTATTTACGAACTCCTACCACCACTTTTGAATACTTATTTAGGGACTTAAAGGGAATATTTGTGTCCTTAAAGGAATATTGCCTCCAATGGGAGAGTCCTTATAGTAGTACCCATAAATTTGAAGTTTTTATGATTTTATATGATAATTTGATTAGGTGCACATTTTTTGTTTATGTTAACTTTTTTTTTTTTAATTAATTAAAAGCATAAAAAACATTTAAATCTTCAATCAATATTGTAGGCTCCGTTTTCCACTCAAGCTATGCATTTTTTTTTTGTTTATGTTAACCTTTTTTTTTAATTAATTAGCATCAAATTTAAAAGCATTAAAAACTTTAATCCAGATTATGCACCCCGTTATCAACTTAAGGTTGTCCCTATACAATCCCTATATGTGAGACATACACTAGTCCCTATACTTTAGAAACTCACTTTCCGATCCATTGGAGATTCATTTTGTCCCTATATATGTTTTATACTCATTTTATACGGTGGCTGTCACTATTTACAAATCCACTAGAGATACTCTTAGCTTCACCTCTTTCATCTTCATGGTGTGCCGTGTTTAATTGGTTTGCAGTGGAGGCTTGTACTGTTTTCATGACAAAATGCTCTTCTTACATCTTTCTTTTTATGGAAACGGAGGATTTCATTGGAGAAATACAAGCATTAAATGGTTACAAATATCAAGTTATCAACCCTATATGAGAGATTTTTTTCTAAGTGCCGGGTATTTAAGTGGTTTTCACATGTCCGCTCTTTTACATCTTTCTTTTTTTTGGAAATAGAGGAGTTCATTGGACAAATACAAGCATTAAATGATTACAAACATCAAGTTATCAACCCTATATGAGAGACTTTTCTAAGTGCCGGGCATTTAAGTGGTTTCACATGTCGACTCTTTTACATCTTTTCTTTTTATGGAAACAAAGGATTTCATTGGATAAATAGAAGCATTAAATGGTTGCAAACATCAAGTCATCAACCCTATACAAGATATTTTTCTAAGTGCCGGGTATTTAAGTGGTTTCATATGTCATAACATAAGTGAGAGGAAATATATAATTTTCCGTGAATTTGCAATTAATTTATGACGTGTGTGTAGATATCGAATTTTCCTCAATTATGGTTTAATTCCTTAAACTAAAAATTCTGATTTAATTAATGACTAAACTAAATCATTTAGTTTGAATTAAATCAAATCAAATACAAAATGAGACAAATTCTCTAATTTTATCAAATTATATCAGTTAAGGTTTAATTTCATAAATTAAAAATTTTGATTTAAATAAGAGCTAAATTAAATAATTTGCTCAAATTAATCGAATCAGAAAATCAATCTGACAAATTACAAGATTCATGTTCTAGGCTTATTTTCAAGAAAGATGACGTTGAAGCAAAGAAAGTCTAAACCCTTGGGGAAAACTAGAATGCTCTCTGCCCAAAAGCAAACACTAAACACCAAAACATCAAGCTCATGGAAAATCAATAAGCATAACAAATACACGTGTCGTTTCCACATTAAAGCTGAAGACCACGCACCACATTCAAAGATTGAAACAGGCACCAAGGGCTTGGAATGAGAGATTCACTAGTTTTCTACCATTTTTGGGGTTCAAATCCACATATGCAGAATCATCATTGTTTGTGAAAAATGTTGTCAGTTATGTGGTGATCTTGGTATTATATGTTGATGATACTATTATAATAAGAAATGCAACACAAGCAATCATTGAGGTTATTCAATCTCCCACTCAGGAATTTGATATAAAAGACTTAGGACCACTTCACTACTTTTTGGAGATCCAAATT
Source organism: Pyrus communis (assembly GCF_041283825.1). NCBI lineage: Eukaryota > Viridiplantae > Streptophyta > Magnoliopsida > Rosales > Rosaceae > Pyrus > Pyrus communis. The sequence continues at coordinate 18,254,741 of NC_142570.1, read as the reverse complement.
GTGCAGAAGAAGGATGGTTTATTACTATCTCAAGACAAGTATGTCATAGATTTGTTGACCAAGTCTCAAATATTATGTCTAAGATTTGTTGACCAAGTCTCAAATATTACTGTCTAAACCATGTGCTACTCCATGCTTGCCCTACAACAGATTGCTCAAAGATTATGGAAAGCCTTACAATAGCCCTGCACCATATAAAAGTTTGGTTGGTGCCCTTCAATACTTAACATTCACTAGGCCTGACATTGCTTTTGCAGTGCATCATGTATGTCAATTTATGCAAAGCCTTATGGAGTCACATTTTATGGCTGTTAAAAGAATTCTCAGATACTTAAGAGCTACTCAAGGTTGTGGTATTCATAATGTCAAAGGTTCGCTAGATGTCACTACATATAGTAATGCAAATTAGGCAGGGGACTCTAATGATAGAAGATCAACCACTGGAATGGTTGTGTTTTTGGGGTCTAATCTCATTTCATGGTCATCTAAGAAACAAAACATCGTTTCTCGATCATCAATTGAAGCTAAATATCAGGCTTTGTCAACTATAGCAGCTGAAATCAATTGGATCAAACAACTGTTGGTTTTTCTGCATGTTCTATTTTCTGAAAAACCACTCCTCTTTTTTGACAACTTATCTGCAATAGCTCTTACTTACAATCCAATTCAACATCAACGCACTAAGAACATTTAGATTGATGTGCATTTTGTTCGAGAGAGGGTAGCAAAACAACAACTGCAAGTGCATTTCGGGTCTTCGAATGAACAGTTTGCTAATGTATTTACAAAGGACTCTTTGCACCACTATTTCAGACACATTTTTCAATCTCATGCTCAATTTCTCTACTCCTGAGCTTGAGGGGGGATGTTAGGAGTATTAAGATCCTATGGCTATGTAATTGACATGTGTCAACAGATTAAGAAGTTAGTTAAGTTTGTTGTGATTGTAGCTTAGAGTGCAAGCTACTATAGCTATTATATATAGCTTGTAATAAACAGTTGTAACTAATAAGAAAGATCAATACATTTACAAAGATTCCTTCTTTCTCTAAACCCTCTCAATCTTCTTCTTCTCTCTCTACATAACAGTTCTTACCAAATCCTTCAATGATTTACATGCGGAAGCAAGAAATATTGATTGATCATACTTATATAATATATTCGATTATAACCATTGGCCATACGATGTGGATCCAAAACTTGTTATTGAAAAATTGAATGTGCCAAAACTTGTTCACGGACTGAAATGGTGGTTAAGAGGGACCATCTAATTAATTTACTAATTTGAGAATCAAGCCAAGAATTAGGCACCGTCCTCTCTGCAGTTTAAATCGAGAGGCTTTCCTCATCAAGAAGATATATGTATATATTGGCCTTGAGGAAAACAGAAGAAATTGTTTATCATAAAGTAAGAAGTTAAGTGGATTATATCTAGCTGTACTACTATCATTGGTTGTAAGAACGAAAAGGTCATGTGCATGCATGCATGCCCTAAAATAGTCTTTTAGAACAACTCTAATAATTGGGTTAAAATCTAAAGTTTAGGTTTTATATCTTTCCAAATTTCCTCCAATAACTGGCTAAAATTTGAGTTTGACATAAAATCTAAAATTTAAGCAGATTTAACCAAACAATAAGCCAGCTTAGTGGCGGCCCCCATGATGCGTGTGAACACACCCAACTAAAAATCACCGGCCTCCAAACGCGCCCACTTTCCTGCAAGCGGCGGCGCCTCATGCTTTTAAGCCACGCGCCAATGCCTATGTAATTAAAACCATGTCATTTAAGCCGAATTTTTTTCTAGATTTGAATGGATTGCTTATGCAAATTAACCATTGTTGGTTTGGAATTGGGGCTGCAGTTTTACCATCATTTGTCTAGATTTTGGTCTTCTTAATTTTTAAAATTACCAAAAGGTGATAGATTCTATATTGCACATTCATGTATCTCATACTTATACATATAAATTCAAATATCACACTATCAGGCCTATGATCTCATTGAAGGTTTTAAGGTGTAACCAAAGTTCTTATCTACAAATATAGGATACTTATGATGCCTCAGGTCTAAAAACTATTTGCAAACTACAACCAGAAGCTTTGTAATGTTTGACATGTGGTAAGCATCCATATGTTTAAGCTTCTTAGATAGTCAACGTTCAGTGAACTTGTTCAACTGACAAGCACATGTAGATTCATCAAGTGTCCAACACGCATAGCATGATACCATAGTAATACACCGGCCCTTCTGGATAGTCAATGTCTAGTTGACTTACCAAACTGCTAGATCATTAACCTCGTTGAGGACATTGCTTTCATACCTTAAATCCCACATCCTTCACTTTATGAAATTCATGATCAAGCAATTGTTTTTTGTTTCATTCTTTCATTCTTCTCCGGATACACCAGTGATAAAATCTTTTCTCAAGATATCTTCCACGCTACTAGGGTCGTTGCTCCTAATGTTGTCCCTTGGTGAGAAACTAGTTGGGCCATCTCATTCATTGTGCAAAGTTCTAATAAAATAAATAAATTTCCCGCAACACATTTTTGTTACCAGCCTAAATTTTTATGGTTTTGCGCAAAGAAAGATTCGTCGTGCAAAGCTTCACATTCGTCACTCAAAGTTCTTAAAAAAAAATTTTGGCTTTCTACTTTCGTCACCCTTACAAATATATAGCGTTTCGCACGAAAAAATTTCCATCGCTAAAAGCCTTGCACAACCAAATACTCCTAATCCTCAATCTTTAAAATTTTGGGGAATATACTTTGTGCTACGAACATCCTTGCTTTGTCATGCAAGGCGCCTTTGTGTGACGATGGTAATATTTCGTCGCGGAAAGAGCCCTTGCACTACAAAATGTGGATATTCGTCACACAAACTTGTTCATTAATTCTGATATGTTCTTTCTTTTAACTACTAAGAAAGACTTCTCCATGTCAGAATCAAGTAATTTTTCTCATATTTGATCTTGAAGGAGAGGTCAAAATCTTGAAGGCTCAGATTTTGAAACGGCTTTGTAAAATGTCGATCACATTATTTCACTTGCAAAGAACTTTTAACATATAGTGCCATAACATTTGCAAACTACAAATGTTGCATGAACTTTCTGTGAACAATGCAATGTGAATTCAACAATTCCATATCCTCGTTAGGATCATTTGTAATAGTTAACCATTAATTAATTGATTACATAATATCACTTATACCCACAAAATTTTTGTAAATAATACAAAAGAGATTAAAAGAACTGTAGGGATATTATGTGATTAGTTGATATTCAAAATATACAATTCAAGTAGGTAAGCTTATTGAATCCATCATTTGGCTCATAATAAATTAAAAGTTGCTCTTGCTACTCAACCCAATGCCTTGAGTATTGTCCAAGAACGTACTGTAGGAGTAACTCATTACCTATCCTTCTTTTTTTGTGGGATAATAAAAATGGAAGATTGAATTATATCATCCGTGTCTCGTCCAATATGCACTCGTACTATCTTGAAGATCGTCTATGCAAAAACGTTGGTAAATCATGAAAATAAAAAGAAACAACTTTATATTATTGGTATGCTTTTTTTTTTTTTAATTAATTACTTTTTTCATTTTCATAATATTTGAGCCACGAAATACCGAAGTTAAAAAAATTAATAATAATTTTCTTTTACAATTTAAAATATAAAACTAAATATAAAAGAAAATACATTTACGTTACGTGACAAAATTTTGGGCTTTCATCGCGCACGGTTAAAAGAATAATTTCCTTTTACAGTTTAAAATATAAAATTAAATAAAAAAAGAAAACAATTTACTTTCCGTCACAAAACGTGGGGTTTTCATTGCATAAAGTTAAAAAAAAAAAAATTATTAAGAAAATAATTTTCTTTTACACTTTAATATATAACAGAAAAATAAATTTCCAATTTAAAATGAAAAAGTTAAATAAGAAAGGAAATAAGTTTACTTTGCGAAACGAAATATTGTATTTCTATCTTGCAAAGTTTAAAAAAATACAAAAATAATTTTTTTTAGAATTAAAAATATAAATTAAATGAAATAGATTTACGTTGGGTGATAAATATTAGGATTTCGTTGCATAGTTTCAAAATAAAAATAATTTGAATTATAAGGTTTAAAATATTTGAATTTCGTCAAGCACAGTTTAAAGAATTTTTTTTTTTACAATTTAAAATACAAATGAAATAAAAAAAATTTACTCTGTGCGAAAAAAAATAATAAGATTTCGCTGCGTAAAATTTTTTTGAAATGAAAATAACGCATAAAATGATTTGAATTATAAGGTTTAAATATAAAAATATAATAAAAAAAGAAAACAAATTTACATTGAGTGACGAAATATTTGATTTTCGTTGCGCAAAGTTAAAAAAAAAATCTTTTACAGTTAATATTAAATTAATAAAAATATATTGATGTGCATTTTATTTAATTTTTATGCACGTTAGACAATTATTAAAATTTCATCGTGGAAAGTCATTATACGCAATGATTGTGTTTTGTTGCGCAAGGAATTTTTTTACTAGTGTTGTAATCCCTCATGTTGCACGTATGTATGTAAAAATATCATTTCACGCCTATGTGCACGTAGCCATCGATCCATGGTGCATATACATAGCGAACAAGTAAACTAGAGACAAACATCTGTCGAACATTTATGTACAAATAAATGAATGTGATGATCCTGCATAAAATTGAGACATGATGTGCATATGACTACTTTCCAATCAGCTGAGCTTTTAAGCACCTTCTCACACTTTTCATCTCTATAAAGGACCTCCTCTCCTCAAGCCTCCCTCCCCCCTTCTAACACAACCGGGAACTTAGTACCGTCCACACACCTTCTTCACCACTAAGACCTTGAATTTATCCGTTGAAACTTCGAAAAGTCATGCAGCCCGGTGAGGTCACTGGACACCATTACCTTGCTCCTTTGAGCTCATCATCTCCCTATCCTCCGAAGAAAGTTGAGGTTCCACCATAAAATCAATTAGCAATATGTGGAGTAGCCCAACCTTTTATAAGCCCGTGCAAGATCCTTCCTCCCATCAATGTTGGACTCATTCTCAAAATGCCTCCTCAAGTGTGGTTAATTTTCAAGCCTAATACATAGACAACATAACGGGATAATGTGGAGCGCATGTGGCCATTTTGCTTCACACGTGGGACAACCTACTTTGATATCATGAAGAAAATTGAGGTTCCACCATAAAACGAATTGACAATATGAGGAGTAGCCCAACCTCTTATAAGCGCATGCAAAGTCCATCCTCCCATCAATGTGGGACTCATTCTCAACATCCTCCCCATCAATGTGGGTTTCAATTTCATCGGCTTTCTAGCACATTGTACAATTTTCAGTTCCCTATTTCCCAATTTAATTGGTTTGCATAAAGCAATTAGATTGCACATGACAAAGTTTTGAACTTTTGAGTTTGTTTGAATGTTGAATACTGGCGTTAATATCAATTTATTAACCAATCTACAAGTGAGGCAAAAACCGAAAGCAAAACTGTTTGAAACTAAATCAAACCAAAACCTTATGATTTTGTTCCATTTTGATTCAAACTTCAAAACCACACCGAAATAAACCAAAATAAATTTCGATTTCGATTTCGACTTCAACCCAAAATCGCAATGAATCAAACCGTGACCATCCTATTTATAACCCTTTATATATGTTGTGTAATGAAAGACTTCAACGATATAGGTCCAAAGTTCGACTAGACAGACCTTCATGACAAAAGGAAAAGCATACAGGACTTTGGGATGACCACCATGATCCTTTTCTTGAAATTATGATGGAGTTGGAATCTTTGCCAAACAACAATAAAAAGGAATCGTGTACAGATGATCTCAAAATTCCTTTTCTTCCTTACCAAGCGAAATCAGTCACGGGTTGAACAATGGAAATAATTGTATCTTACACTTGCTTTATATTCCAAGGGCCATACAATTATATGAACTTTGAAAGAAAAAAAAAAGTAAAATTGTGGTAGGTCGTATCTCTTTAATTCTCAAATGCTCCAATAGAAAAACGACATCTTAGATGACCTTGGCATGTTTCCGCGTTCATAAACCCCTCTTTTCTCCATATGCACTTGGACAAGTACTCCCCTTATTTCTGGGAATGTGAACTTCATCATCATGGGAAGAAAATTTTTTTCTCATTTCCTCTAACATGACATCCATTTATTATATAATAAAAAAATAGCAATTTAAAAAAAAAAATAGCAATTTGCAAATCGTTTAGCCATTGTTATATGTTGAACAAACTTAGTTATGGTAACAAGTACAAACTTCATGATAAATCATCAATTTCTTTTATTCACATGAATAATTGAATAGTTTCAAAATTGAATGAATTTTTTTTGGAGATGATCTTTTTTATGATAAAGAGAATAAAGGATTTTAATTATAATGTTGGTACTTTGAAATGATATCTTGTGAATATGAATACGTAAGTAGGGAAGGGAGACCGGAAATGAGATAAATAAATTGTCCATTGGCATTTATACATATAATTGACCATGCCAACTTCTTGCCCACTTTTACTGTTGATCAGTATGCTTGTGATAAAAAAGAAAAGTATGCATGTGAATTATATTTATAATGCCTGAAATTACTTTCAGTAATACTGAAATTGAAACCGGTGCACGTACATGTGTACAAAGAGGGGGAAATTGCTCACCAAACTTTAAATTCATGTTTCCTTCGCTCTTTAGCAGCATATACATCTTTTATCGCTAAATATGAAAGCTATTGTCATTTTGTATTACGGTCTAATAGTATTCTTCTTTATGTGTAAGTTAGAGATCTTTTGTTCGATTCTCACCCAAGGCAAAGTTGAACCATATTATTATGGCAAGCCCATTCTAAGGCTTAGCTGAATCTCTCACTCCCTTAATGTAGATACTATCATTTGTTAACAAAAAAAAAATAATAATAATAAAAGTTGTTCGATTATCCCAATATGGTAATTAAAATGTTCAATTAAAACTCAACGGAAATTTAAACAAGTGGTTTGCAAGTCTGCATGTGAATCGGCGATCATAAGACACCGCCAAATTAGACATATACAAAATTAACAAATTAAGGCAAATTGGTAACGAAGTAAATTAAAGGACATTTCATTCCCATAATAATGAGGAAAACATCATGAATTGAATCTTATCACCCCTTAATCAGGCAACCGCCATAACAAATGAGATGATAAATTCCCACTTACAAACTCCATCATTCCACAACAATTTCACACTGAATATTTTATAACAAGTACGAAAGCCAAATCATAAAGATACAAGAAATTAAGGATCATATATTGTAGCTTTTAGGCACATTGGAAACCTTTGGGAACCTTATTTCCACAAACATTAAGAAGCAAGCTGAGAGAAAGTGGAATGTTGAGGTTGATACCCAAAATGTTGGCTTTGATGGCAGTGCAAAGGCAAACAGCAGCCTCAAGGTCAACGAGCCCTTGGATGAGAGAGCAGCAAGGTTGTACGGGAGGTTTGCCAACGGTGATGTTAAGTAACCCATTGAGGACATTAGCACAAACCCCTAATTTGAGAGTATCTCTAGGGCAGCGGGTGCCAGTTGAAGGGCTAGGATTTGGTGTCGGATTTGGCGTCGGATTTGGCGTCGGCCTTGGTCTCGGATTAGGGTTGGGGCATGTGCCACAAGAACTGACCAGGCCAAAGAAGAAGAGATTGAGTGCAAGGAAGAGAGCAAGCGAGGAAGTTGTTTTGGATGCCATCTCTCAAACCCTAGAAGAAGTGGGTTTGTAGTTATTTTGTGTGAGGAATTAAGGTTTGTAGCACTAATAGATGTGAGGGTTTGGGTGAGGAATTAAGGTGTAGAGGGAGTTGGATTTTATAGGGTTCAGGAACGGTGAGGTTTCAAGTTGAAGTTAATAGAAAATTAGAAATGATCAATAATTAATCTGAGCTAGCTGATCCATGTGTGCCCTTGGGAATTTAGCTGGCAGAGTAAACAAATTAAAGGCAACCTTTTGTATTTTTGTGTGGTGGGGGCTGCCAAATTACCAGGTTCGTTGTCTGGGCATAAATCTGTGGACGTATATCTCATCATGTACTGTTTTTGGTACCCCAAGTTCTAGTGAATTATACGGCATCGACATTTTAGGGTCTGGACCTTTGATCAAGTGACAATGGTGGGGGATGAAAAAGCACACATGTTTTGGCCGCACTAGAAAGTTCATCGACCTGCGGGGCTCGTTTGACTCAGAATGTAAGATGGAAGACGAAATTTATAAAAAAAAATTAAAATTAAATAAAATTAAAGCATATGTTCACAGCTTAATTATGAACGACAAATCATACTAGTATCAAAACTATAATTTGGTAAACACCAAACAGACCTGCAGAAATAGTCGAAAAAAGGCGCTATGCGCAAACCTCACAAGAGTGCATATGTTGTCAAAACTAGGACGGAGCCTAACTCGGTTCGACACATATTTACCTCGAATGTTGCTTTCGGTCTCAGTGTAATGAGATGGCTCTAGAAAAAGATAAACTAGGTGAGCCATTGTTGGAGGCTACAAACAAACAGTAGTATCCGTAGAGGTACGTTGTGTGTTGCGCACTGATGAGGCGATTTCATATTATATATTTTACTCTCTTCTTAGTATGTTTTCGTGATTATTTGGTGAGATTTTGATACTTTGATTTATATTTTAAGGGTGGTGTTATTCACACACCTATTTTTACTCCTCTCACAACCCTCTCAATTTTTGTGCGTCGGATCGAATAAATTGAATAAAATCAATGGACAAAAATTAACAAAAGTGTGCGAGAAGTAAAAAAGAGTGTGAATAGCACACCCTATTTTAAATGTAGGACATGCAAAACCATTTTGTGCATAAAGTGATGAAATGATGGAATTTTTTAGTAAGTCCATTTGAAGTGGGTTCGTGAGTCTATCAAAAAGGTTGTGTCAAAGTTTCAATATTTAATTCCAAGGCATTTGGTCGCCGCAAATTAATTAAGGTCCAACGCGCCGTGTTGATAGATTGACATTCCAGACTTAATTGTGACATTTGAGCATGCAGATGACGTTTTCTGGAGTTGTGCCCTTCTACCAAGCTGTAAAGGACGTCCTGAGGTTTAAATTAGACCTAAGCGGCCTGTTTTGGAGTTGGCTTGGCTCAGAAACATGGAGATGATCTGACTGGGCAGATTGCCTAATTAGATCAGGACTGTGCTTTTAAGTTATCCTTTCATTATTTTGTTTTCCACATTTTTTTGGAGACCTATTTTGTGTAGGATTCAGATTTATTAGTCTACTTATATGTCGAGTTAGAAGCCCTAAAGGGCCAGAACGTTTTTGCTACTAATTTTATACCACAAGGGTGTTTTCTATCTTTTCTTCTTAATATTATTTTGCTTTTTAATTATGAATATGAGTAACTAATTTCCTTTTGATAGGGCAAGGCCAACATGAATATGCTGTCTATATTGAAGTGCTTGTGAAGTTATGCAAACTTGTTTTGAATTATTAATCACTGAGTTTAAACTATCAATATATCTTAATGATTGATCACCATTAGGATGTTTAGACAAATAATTTGATGCAATTTGTTTTGGAACATCACCATGAAATTGAGGAGGGCTTTTGTGATTGATAATTGTATGTTCACTTAAGGCGAACATCACGCTCTTAAGGATTACATGGTTTTTCAAAAGGTTTTCATAAAGCTTAATGAGTCTTGCATGTTTATATTTGATCTGAATATCACAGACGGATTGCATGGTAGATATATGTTCTTACTTGAACATCAATTGATTTCCCAAAAACCTTTTTTTTTTCTCTTTTCTGCCGATTTCAAATATTCAAAAATAAATAAATGAAACAAGAAAAAATCACATAACCCATTACAGATTAAACCAAAAAGGATAAAGGGAAATGAAAAATAAGAAAAACCCAGCCTAATTTAGAGACCTAATTTTGATTAAGGTTTACAGATTAAGCAAAATGGATCACATAAATATAAAATATGCAACATGAGTTCAATTTATAAGTTTTATACACACCCAGATAGACAGAAAAATATTTAAAGATAATTTATCTACGACAACACCCTCATAGATGCCATTCCCCATCAATTGGGCCTCCTCGTCCCGCCTCTCCGCCTTCGACATCCGGAACTAATTTTCAGACTTAAGAAAATAATAATAATTTTCCAAGTTTATAAAAAAAAAAAATGGAACCAAACCGAAATCGAATAGGAAAAAACTTAATCTAACTAAAACCGAAACAAATCGAACCGAATAGTAAATTCAGTCTGACTTTTGGCTTCGGCAAAAAACCGACCGAATAGAACCAAACTCACCCCTACTGACAGCCATTGAAGAAACCTCGAATCCAATTCATGATCAAGTGTTCATCACCTTTAAATCAAATTCTATTTTGGAGATCAAATAAGAGGAATATTCTTGTAAAGGACAAACCACAGGGATTATAACCCCAATTTTTTCTTGAATATAAACATTCTATTTTGTACACGTGTTCTTGTTTCATTCCTCGCAGGAATTTTTGTGTTTATAAATTTGACAAGCCTGGTGGGACCACATCTACCTCCAAGGGCAAGTCACCACTTCAACAACAGATCGAACAAGACTTCTTTCGATCGCTGAGGATCGCTTTGTGCCTGACTTCACTCACTATCTTTTAGCGTTTTCAGATAGAGAAATGCAATCAAAGAGCTCGGTACCAAATAAGCATAGCCAAGTATTCGTACACTCAAAGAAGCATTTAAGTGATGGCTTTCATCACGAGGAACGATTTTGCTGGCATTGTCTTACAAAGCAAGTCAAAGGCATGCCTCTCAACCCGACGTACCGTTGCCTGGCGCATCTAACAAGTCACATGGAGTTCATCAAAGGCGCAAGCTGGTAATCTCTCTTGCTTCACTAGGGGCAAAGAAACTCGTCTCTCAAAGCAGTGAAAGGTGCTCGCCAAGATCGAAGGATTCGGCGGAGCATCCATTCTTGCTTGTCTTCAATGTCCACTCAAAGGAGGTCCGATGCTTATTAATGGCAAGTGATCAAAAGAAGAAGGCTGAACACTGCACTCGGATTGTTACAACCCACACCTTAAAATATATTTTGTTCTCGAATCATATGAAATGACCAAAATGATCAAAATGCCCCTGATTTGGTGTCTTGAGTAATTATCGAGCCTAGATTTGAGTTTCAATTTCTTGTTCTTTCTTAGTCTGCTTAATTAGTTTTTGTACTCACTAGTGTGTGAGCAAAACAGAACTGAAAATGGGGTAATGAGAATTAAACGAACCAAATTCAAACACCAAACATCCAAACACTCGTGTTCTTCATTAAGCTCCTAGAGAATCAAACAAGCACAACAAATACACGTCGAGGTTCATCCACACTAAAGTCGAAGACCACCCACCACGTGAAACCACTCATGGTCCCGTTTAGTTCAAGACCAAAACCTAACGGACCTTGAAGAAATCTCGAGTCCGATTCAAGATCAAGTGTTCATCACCCTTGAATCAAATTATGTTTTAGAGATCGAATCAGAGGAATTGCATTCTTGTAAATAATAAACCACAGAGATTGTAACCTTAATTTTCTGATTAATACAAATCTTTATTTCATTCATTACAGGAAATTTTGTGTTTACATATATTTGGATGCAACAACTTTAGGTTAGCAGAAAATTAAGAAAAATCAAATTAATAATTGCCAAACTTTAACCCCTCTTGGGATTCTTTTATTTAATAGAAGGACAACAGATTTAAAGCCGAATTTAGTTTTTTTTTTTCTTTCCCCCTTCCATTTTGTACTTGCAAGTTGCCAACTTCCCTTGTTTTGTGGCATCAAATCGTACCGTATCAGGATATATATGATATTGTGTTATTGTGTCAGAGCCACATTTTATCCCATTCGTGAATGTGGTTTGGTATAGTGGTTAATTTGGTCATATGACTGATGGGGTATTATGGAGCCATCAGCCCTTGGTTTAACTTTCCGGGCGTTTCTAGCAAGATGGCCTAAATAGCTAGGTGGGTCCTTTCTCACGAATGTTTGGCTAGGGCTGGGGTTCAGTTCAAAATGGTTCAATTTTTTGTCAAAATTGAAATTGAACTAAAATTTCGGTTTGGTTCGGTTCGGTTCATTTTTTTTCGGTTTGGTTTTTTTTGTTTTGGTTTTTTCCGTTTCGGCTTCGGTTTTTTATGTTTTTTTATTTTATTTTTAAATGATGTAAACGGAAAGAACCTACCTATCAACCTCCCAGTTCTCATATATCACAGAAACATAATGTACATCGCCAGGATTCAAAATTCTAAAACTATAAAATTTACAAAATCATGAAATAATTCAACAAATTAATTGATCGATGCAGATCGAAACAAAAAAATAAAAGCAAATGGGTTCGTCTAAATGCCATAATCGAACTCCAATATCGCATGCCCAGTGCCCACATTCAAATTCATAGTCAAGTCCACAATAGATCTAGAAATTTCCAAAACATATTCAAAGAAAAATACAAACTTTTTCACCTTAAATTACATAAATTTCAAATGGGTAACCATAAAATTAAAAACCCATGAACTAACAAATAAATAAAACCCACAACCTTTGCTGCAGCGATATCGCCATGATCGTCGCACGCTCTTACAATTCCTCTTTTTGTCGGGTCTCGAAATGAGCGAGGAAAATCATGGTTTGGAAGAAGGAATCCGCGAGGACAGGAGAAGACTGGAGAGAGAGTGATTTGGAGGAAGAGAGGAAGGAGAGAGAAATAGAGAGACTGAGGAAGCAAAGGCAGAGAGGAAGCAGCAGACGAAACAAAGAGAAGTGTTTAAGATCTGAAATGAAATGGGAGTGCGACGGCTAGGGTTTGTAAAGTTAAGAAATTTTATAAAGCATTAAACATAAGAAACCTATAAATAATTTACTGGTACAGTTATTACAACACAAAGCCTACAGTCAAGTTGGCTTGCAGTAACTAACCCTAATGACACACCCCGACCGAGATCGGAGCGTGCTGGCCGTCACACAAAGGTGACGTAGCCATGTGCACGTGCGGAAGCTAATAAGTAGTAATATAAAAGTACGAATAATTAAAAACTAGCATACAAGTACTAGAATAAGTGCTAGTTAGTGCGATACAAATTCAGAGCAGGTCTATAGCAGTCCAAATAAAACGACAACAGTAGTACGCCCGAAGGCGACCCTACAATGTGGAGTGTCTGTCAGAACGCCGGAAAGCTCTCAAGGGAAACCACCGCAACGGCTAAGCAACTAGAACCTGGAGGGGCGCAAAACAAAAGCGTGAGTGGGCAAAAACAAAGCTCTTTGAAAACCATTTCATAAAATACATTCTAACCCCTCACCGTAAAACCTGTATACTTCCCAGAAAATAGATATACGTATAGTATATATGCCAATCATGCTCAATAATATGCCATGCCGAAATCTCATAATGAAATGTATGTGCTCAGGTACGAATCATATCAATAACATAACATCTGGCAGCCGGAGTCACCTAACGTGACCTGTACGGCTGCGTATAGAGCTCAATCTCAAACTCAATAACTGAACCTGCCCACGAGTCGGAACCACTCTATGTGGTCTGTACGACAGGCCTGGGTGTAATACATATATACGCTCTAGTGCTACGATCACGTGAAGGCTGTGCGAATAATCGCGGGTCACCTACGAGTCGGAACCACCTAAAGTGGTCTGTACGACAGACCTATGCACCTAGCTTGGATCCAAGCTGAGCGTATGGTGCGGGAGGTGAACAACACGTGAAGGACTGTGCCCTACTCTGGGCGGGAGCACTAACACCGGGGGTGCAGGTTATGAGCTCTCTAAGCATCTCTAAACGCTATGTAATGCAATCGTTAATTAACGCTTACCTGGCACTTACCTATGCCTCCACAGCACCCATATAAAAATATATATGACATATGCATATGTATATGTATGCCACAAATAATGCATGCAAAGATGCATAAACGATAAATAATAAAGTGCATGGCATAAGGCAAATAACCCTTTTTAATTCAATTTCTGGGAATGTAAATGTATATAGGTATATACGGAAAACAAAAGCCCACTCACTGGTATGTAGAAGGGTCGTAGCCCCCCTGTCTCGCGTGTGCACGCTCGTCCTCTGGGTACGTGTCACCTAGATGCGAAACAACTATAAAAACGTTAACTTTAAAGCACATAACTCGTTTCTCGTAACAACTTCTCATACATTGCTCAAAATGGACAAATGAATATACCCACGTGCTCTACACAACCTCAGGATCACAACCATATTTTTAGAAAAAATTTTGGACCCCGCACGCGCCCCCACGCGCCAGCACAGGCACGGACCTACGCGCCACCCACGCGCGGCCACGTGCCAGGCACACTGACGGTGTCAACAGACGCCGTCAGGAATATTCCGTCAAACTGACGGAATATTCCGTCAAACTGACGGAATATTCCGTTAAATCTAACTGGTTCCGTTAACGGCGTTAGGAATATTCCGTCAGAATTGACGGAATATTCCGTCGCCTTCTTCCTTCGATCGCCGGCAACGTCGCCGGCGCCGGAAACTGGGAAAACCTGCAACTCAGGTTTTCTCACTCATTTTTCAACCGTTTTTCGTGATTTTTGGACCAAATGAAAGCCCTAGACTAGGAGAACAAGTCCCAACAAGTTTTAAGGGCTAAAACTAAGAGATTATACCTGCCCAAAAACTCCAAGTTCGGCCAACTTCGAACCAGGCCTTCCCAACGTCCAAAATCGTCCAACGAGCTTCTCCGACACTCCTGGGAACCTCACAAACACAACTACGAGTTCAGAAAACCCAAAAACTTAATGTACAAACTTTGCATGAACAGTACACAATTCGGACCACTTCGAAACGACGTGAAAATGGTAGTTTTCTTACCTGAAAATGGTACCACTAGACTCCTCTCAACTTCACGAGCTTGAAGGTGTACCTGGCTCCCTCGATCTACTAAGATTTGAGGGGTTTTGGGGTTGTCCGTACCGTTTCTAAGGAGAAGGGAGGAAGAGAGCACGGGAGAGACAGAGAGAAGACAGAAGGAGAGAGAGAGACAGTGTTTGTCTGTGGGAGTGTGTGTGTGGTCCAACACATGCCACACCACACCAAAACAACCCACAACGTGACAAAAAAAACGAACTAAGGGTAAAAAGGTAATTTCACACGTGCGTTTAATAATCCCGGGACGGGATGTCACAACCTTCCCACCTTAATAGAATTTCGTCCCGAAATTCAAAACAACCTAGTAACCACCCCTAGTAGCCAAAGAACAAACGAGGGTACAAATCCCTCATCCGATCTTCTGTCTCCCACGTTGCTTCCTCAACTGAATGGTTTCTCCACAGAACCTTCACTAAATTCACTGTTTTGTTCCTCAGAACCTTCTCCTTCCAATCAATGATCGTCACCGGTTCCTCATCGTACGTCAAATCTGGGTTAATCTCAAGCGGTTGAGGAGGTATCACATGAGATGGATCAGCGACATAGTGTCGGAGCATGGACACGTGAAAAACATTATGCACTCTAGCCAACTCCGGAGGCAACTCCAACCTGTAAGCTACCTCACCAACTCGTTCTGTGACTACGTATGGTCCGATGTACCTGGGGCTCAACTTCCCTTTCTTTCCGAACCGCACAACACCTCTCCACGGTGAAAGCTTCAGAAATACCCAATCTCCGACCTCATATGCCCTGTCCGTAGCATGCCGATCCGCTAGACTCTTCTGCCTGTCCTGAGCTGCTTTCAGGTTAGACTTGATCACCTGAACGTTCTGAGTAGTCTCCTCAACAATCTCTGGACCTACTAAAACTCTCTCGCCAACCTCTGACCAACACAACGGTGTGCGACAAGCTCTGCCATACAAGGCCTCAAATGGCGCCATTCCAATGCTTGAATGAAAACTGTTGTTGTAAGCAAATTCCATCAAATCTAACCGCTGGTGCCAAGCATCACCAAACTGCAACACCGAAGCTCGCAGCATATCCTCCAAAGTCTGAATAGTTCTCTCTGACTGCCCGTCGGTCTGTGGATGATATGCCGTACTATAAAGTAATCTCGTGCCCAAAGCTTCCTGGAAAGCTACCCAAAACTTCGACGTAAATCGTGGATCTCGATCCGAAACAATACTCACTGGGACACCGTGGTACTTCACAACCTTCGAAATGAACAACTCCGCTAAACGGCTCAGAGAATACTTCTCTCTCACAGGAATAAAATGAGCCGACTTAGTGAGTCGATCGACGATCACCCAAATGCCGTCAAAGCCATTATGTGTACGCGGGAGCTTGTACACAAAATCCATGGTGATATTTTCCCATTTCCACTCTGGAACGGGAAGCGGCTGCAACAACCCAAACAGTTTCTTCCTCTCTGCTTTAACTTGCTGACAAACAGCACATCTGCTCACATACTCGGCTATCTCCCTCTTCATACCCGGCCAATAGTAAAATGGTCGAATGGTATGATACATCTTCGTAGCTCCTGGATGCATAGCGTAAGCCGAGATATGTGCTTCATCGAGAATTTCTTTCTTCAACTCCACACTATTAGGCACGAACATTCTACCTTCAAGCATCAACATGCCATCCGAATCACGAACTCTGAGGTCTCGCCTCCTTCCTTGCTCTCGAGCTTGAATAAGTTCTTGAGTCTCCTGATCAGCTACTTGGGCTTCAAGCACTCGATCAACAAGTATCGGCCTAACTTGGAAATTAGCAAGTAATGCCACATCTCGATCTTCGGCTTCTAGCCTTACCCCCGTAGTACGCAAGTCCACCAAAAGAGGAGCACGACTAGCGTACAACGCATTAATACGGCCCTGTGACTTCCTGCTAAGTGCATCAGCCACTACGTTCGCACGACCAGGATGATAATCAATCGTGCAATCGTAATCGCTGAGCAACTCCAACCACCTCCGCTGACGAAGATTGAGTTCTTTCTGAGTAAAGAGATACTGGAGACTCTTGTGATCCGTAAAGATCCTGCACTTTTCTCCGTAAAGATAGTGCCTCCACAACTTCAACGCAAAAATGATAGCAGCCAACTCCAAATCATGTGTAGGGTAATTCATCTCATGAGGTTTCAACTGCCGCGAAGCATAAGCAATCACCCTACCATGCTGCATCAATACACATCCCAAACCATTCAAGGAAGCATCGCTATAAACCTCGAAATCACCGCTATCGTCTGGGAGTGCCAAAACAGGTGCATGAGTGAGACAATGCTTCAACCGTTGGAAACTCTGCTCACACCTATCATCCCACTCAAATTTAACGTCCTTCCTCGTTAACCTCGTCAACGGCAAGGCAATCACCGAAAAATCCTTAACGAATCTCCGATAATACCCTGCCAAACCAAGGAAACTTCTCACTTCGGTGACGGTTCGCGGTTGCTCCCAACTCTCTACCGCTGCAACCTTCTGAGGGTCAACCAAAATACCCTGAGCAGAAATGACGTGCCCCAAGAACGCGACTTGGTCTAACCAGAATTGGCACTTGCTAAACTTAGCATATAACTGGTGTTCCCTCAACCTTTTCAACACCAAAGTAAGATGTCGAACATGCTCCGCTTTCGACTTAGAATACACCAGAATATCGTCAATGAAGACAATGACAAATCTATCCAAGTAAGGCTGGAATACTCGGTTCATCAAATCCATAAAGGCGGCTGGTGCATTCGTCAACCCAAATGGCATAACCAGAAACTCGTAATGACCGTAACGAGTCCTGAACGCCGTCTTAGGGACATCATCCCTACTGATCTTCAGCTGATAGTAACCAGACCTCAAGTCTATTTTAGAGAACACACAAGCACCTCTCAGCTGATCGAACAAATCATCGATACGAGGCAATGGATAACGGTTTTTAATCGTCACCCGATTGAGTTGCCTGTAGTCGATGCACAGCCTCAAAGTTCCATCCTTCTTCCTCACAAACAACACTGGAGCACCCCAAGGCGAAGTACTAGGCTGGATAAATCCCTTATCTACTAACTCTTGCAGCTGAACTTTCAATTCCCTTAACTCCGCAGGAGCCATACGATAAGGAGTTAAAGAAATAGGATTGGTACCTGGAATCAACTCAATGGTGAACTCTACGTCTCGATCTGGGGGTAAACCAGGTAAATCCTCGGGGAATACATCAGGGAAGTGTCTGACCACTCTCACATCCTCCACTCTGCTAGTAACAGCCTCCTCCAGCATCACATGAGCCAGATACCCCTGACAACCCTTAGTTAACAACTTTTTCGCTCGAAGCGCCGAAATAACGCCATATCTCACCCCACTCTGTTCACCCACAAAAGTAACCACAGGTAGTCCAGGTCGGTGAAACGTAACTACCTTCCCGTAACAGTCAATGTTGGCACGATAGAAGTGTAACCAATCCGTGCCCAGAATCACGTCAAAGTCCACAATATCTAACGGGATAAGATCGGCTGACAAAGCAACTCCCTCTACGATCACTGGACATCCTGGGTACACACAATCTACAACGCAACTCTCTCCCCTAGGCATAACAAACTCTAAATCATACCCTAGGGGTGTGGGGCGAGGTTGCGTCGCTTGAGCAAATGTATGAGAAATTACGGAATGTGTAGCTCCACAATCAATTAAGACTCTAGCGAAACAACCAAGAATGTTCAACGTACCCATAATCAAGTCTGGGTTGTTCTGAGCGTCCTGCAGAGAAATATTGTGAAGACGCCCCTGTCCCTGCTGACGCCCACCGCGGCCTCTGCTCGCCTGAACACCGCGTCCCTGAGCACCACGCCCCTGACTGGGCTGGCCTGACTGTCTCGAAGATCCTGCACTGCTAGTGGCAATCTCCCCCTGCTGATACTGTCCTCCCTGATACCACTGTGAACCACCCGCTGGGGCTGGAGGATACGGCATATAGCCGCCCGAATACTGGGGATAGCCACCCTGGGGATAGGGATCCTGAGGATACTGATACTGCCCAGGAGCATAAGGGACAGCATCACCCTGATAGTGGTAAGCACCACCTCGACCCGTCTGGCCGTAGCTACTAGTACCCTGAATCTGCTGGAGTGGTGCAGGCGGTGGCATAAAGGTCTGATGTGGTTTCTGCTGCTGCTGACCCTGGGGACAATTCGCCGCTCTATGTCCCACCTGTCCACATGTGAAGCACCCGTTGCTACCACGTCTACACTCGCCGAAATGCCGGTTGTTACACCTACGACAAACTGGGGCTCTGCCTCGCCCACCATCGCCCTGCCTCTGGCCTCTAGCGCCACCAGCAAATCTACCTCCACGACCCTGTCCAGTGGCACTGAAGCCACCACTCGAAGAACTAGAACTAGCTCCACCTCTCTTGAAGTTCTGAGTCTGACGGGGCCCGAGCGATGCCTGACCTTTGCCTTTGTCATCTTTCTTCTGGTTGCCGTCCTTCTCTTCATCCGTATCGCTCGACATATTCTCGGAGTCCTCGATCCTCAACAGTATCTCATAGAAGTCCCGGTAAGTCTCACTGTGGACCGTAGACGCCATAGAACGCCACTTCTTCCTGGTGCCCAGACGGAAAAGACGGAGCATCTCCGCCGGATTACCAGCGACATCAGGGTGATAACGGGACAAGTCCGTAAACTTACGGTAGTACTCATTCGCTGACATCTTCCGCTGTTTCAGTTCGGAAAACTCCTGTTTCTTACGGTCGATGTACTCAGGGGGCACATACCTTCTCCTAAACAACCCCGTGAACACGTTCCAATCAATCCTCTGATCCGGAGTCAACCTACGAAGCTCCTGCTCCCACCAAGCTGCCGACTCCGTATCCAGAAACCAAGCGGTCGTCTCGACCCACCTCTCCATAGGCAAGTTCCCCTGATTATGTAGCACCCGGAAAGTCTTCTCTATGTGTTCTAGCCAGCGCTCTGCGCTCTCGGGTCCCTCACTGCCCTTAAACTTATCCAGCTTCAAGTTGTACATAGTCTCCAGAGGAGTCCTCTGGGGAGGGCGCATCACTGCCTGAAGGGCTGTAGCAAAAGCTTCCCCCAACTGAGTAATATCGGGGAACATAGGCTCAGAAGAGCGACGGGGTTCCCGACGAGGCGGCATATTTCTGACAGAAGACACCAAAATCATTAGAATACTCACAAGGACACAGCACTGCCAAACCTAGGCTCTGATACCAAACTGACACACCCCGACCGAGATCGGAGCGTGCTGGCCGTCACACAAAGGTGACGTAGCCATGTGCACGTGCGGAAGCTAATAAGTAGTAATATAAAAGTACGAATAATTAAAAACTAGCATACAAGTACTAGAATAAGTGCTAGTTAGTGCGATACAAATTCAGAGCAGGTCTATAGCAGTCCAAATAAAACGACAACAGTAGTACGCCCGAAGGCGACCCTACAATGTGGAGTGTCTGTCAGAACGCCGGAAAGCTCTCAAGGGAAACCACCGCAACGGCTAAGCAACTAGAACCTGGAGGGGCGCAAAACAAAAGCGTGAGTGGGCAAAAACAAAGCTCTTTGAAAACCATTTCATAAAATACATTCTAACCCCTCACCGTAAAACCTGTATACTTCCCAGAAAATAGATATACGTATAGTATATATGCCAATCATGCTCAATAATATGCCATGCCGAAATCTCATAATGAAATGTATGTGCTCAGGTACGAATCATATCAATAACATAACATCTGGCAGCCGGAGTCACCTAACGTGACCTGTACGGCTGCGTATAGAGCTCAATCTCAAACTCAATAACTGAACCTGCCCACGAGTCGGAACCACTCTATGTGGTCTGTACGACAGGCCTGGGTGTAATACATATATACGCTCTAGTGCTACGATCACGTGAAGGCTGTGCGAATAATCGCGGGTCACCTACGAGTCGGAACCACCTAAAGTGGTCTGTACGACAGGCCTATGCACCTAGCTTGGATCCAAGCTGAGCGTATGGTGCGGGAGGTGAACAACACGTGAAGGACTGTGCCCTACTCTGGGCGGGAGCACTAACACCGGGGGTGCAGGTTATGAGCTCTCTAAGCATCTCTAAACGCTATGTAATGCAATCGTTAATTAACGCTTACCTGGCACTTACCTATGCCTCCACAGCACCCATATAAAAATATATATGACATATGCATATGTATATGTATGCCACAAATAATGCATGCAAAGATGCATAAACGATAAATAATAAAGTGCATGGCATAAGGCAAATAACCCTTTTTAATTCAATTTCTGGGAATGTAAATGTATATAGGTATATACGGAAAACAAAAGCCCACTCACTGGTATGTAGAAGGGTCGTAGCCCCCCTGTCTCGCGTGTGCACGCTCGTCCTCTGGGTACGTGTCACCTAGATGCGAAACAACTATAAAAACGTTAACTTTAAAGCACATAACTCGTTTCTCGTAACAACTTCTCATACATTGCTCAAAATGGACAAATGAATATACCCACGTGCTCTACACAACCTCAGGATCACAACCATATTTTTAGAAAAAATTTTGGACCCCGCACGCGCCCCCACGCGCCAGCACAGGCACGGACCTACGCGCCACCCACGCGCGGCCACGTGCCAGGCACACTGACGGTGTCAACAGACGCCGTCAGGAATATTCCGTCAAACTGACGGAATATTCCGTTAAATCTAACTGGTTCCGTTAACGGCGTTAGGAATATTCCGTCAGAATTGACGGAATATTCCGTCGCCTTCTTCCTTCGATCGCCGGCAACGTCGCCGGCGCCGGAAACTGGGAAAACCTGCAACTCAGGTTTTCTCACTCATTTTTCAACCGTTTTTCGTGATTTTTGGACCAAATGAAAGCCCTAGACTAGGAGAACAAGTCCCAACAAGTTTTAAGGGCTAAAACTAAGAGATTATACCTGCCCAAAAACTCCAAGTTCGGCCAACTTCGAACCAGGCCTTCCCAACGTCCAAAATCGTCCAACGAGCTTCTCCGACACTCCTGGGAACCTCACAAACACAACTACGAGTTCAGAAAACCCAAAAACTTAATGTACAAACTTTGCATGAACAGTACACAATTCGGACCACTTCGAAACGACGTGAAAATGGTAGTTTTCTTACCTGAAAATGGTACCACTAGACTCCTCTCAACTTCACGAGCTTGAAGGTGTACCTGGCTCCCTCGATCTACTAAGATTTGAGGGGTTTTGGGGTTGTCCGTACCGTTTCTAAGGAGAAGGGAGGAAGAGAGCACGGGAGAGACAGAGAGAAGACAGAAGGAGAGAGAGAGACAGTGTTTGTCTGTGGGAGTGTGTGTGTGGTCCAACACATGCCACACCACACCAAAACAACCCACAACGTGACAAAAAAAACGAACTAAGGGTAAAAAGGTAATTTCACACGTGCGTTTAATAATCCCGGGACGGGATGTCACACCTAACCTGCAGGGAAAGGGTTCAAACCCTGACGCAAACATGTATTTTTAGTATTTATATAAGATTATTTTTTTTCGTTTCGGTTTGGTTCGGTTTTCGAACCTCAAAAACAGAAATCAAACCAGCCATATTCAGTTCGGTTCGGTTTGGCAGTTTCGGTTCAGTTTTTTTCGACCTTGGTTTGGTTTGGTTTTCGGTTTTCGATTTTTTGAACTCACCCCTATGCTTGGCCATCTACTTGGGGTTATCACGGTTTTTTATATCGCCGCCAAACTAGCAATCTGAATAATCATGTATGAAATTGATGGTTTTGAGTAATTTTATTTAGAGGAAAACTAATGAAAATGACTTGAAAGCTTTGAGTTTTAACGATAAAGACAAAATAAAGGGTAAAGTGAATAGTACCAGGATTGACTTTTTAATGTAAAAATGTGATTTTTTGTTAAAGTAAACAGTACCAAGAGTTTTTCATTAAAGTTCCCTTTATTTAGATGTAAAACTAATGTTACTAGTAATGGAGGTGACTTCTTGGTATAATGATGGGGATAACTTCGACTATAGAGTGTGAATGTGCTCAATTGTGTGTATTATTTTCATATTTTTGTTGTAGAGTAAGTGACTGTAAATTCACAACGAGTACTAATTGTTTGTATAACTTGCATGAACAAGCTAAATATTATGGTACACACGGAGTTCATGAATTTATTTTCTTTTCTATTGCTACTAGTTTTTACATTTACCTGTATAATATGACCTAATAGATACCTAAGTTTTATGCGCTCACAGAGTTCATGAAATCTCATATTAATTACAATTGCAAAAATACATGTAGGAAGACACAAATCTCATATATAACTTAACCTTGTATTTGAAAACTATTAGAGAGTCTGCTACTTTTATATTCCTAAAAGAAATAAAGAATTCTTACATCTTTCATTCTTGAAAACCATTAAATAGCAACATAGCTCTACGAGGTCAGAAGAAAATTAGTGCATGTATATGCTATTATATTTATGCACGAGCACGATATATAGTAGCCAGTTAAACTTGGATCTTAAATATTGCTTTTGTCAATTTGTTGTGCAGGTCATCCATCTAAACTTGGCTTGTAAATGGAAGTTATTTGTTGGAAAAATATGTCACGAAGTTAAATCCTTAGCCAAGAAGATATGTATATTGTCGGTAAAATATTGTTGGTCTTCCAATTCACACTTTGTCGGGAATATTGTTTGTCTTCCAATTCACATTTTTTCGACATATTATGTGTCCTTGACATGTGACATCTTGGGTGGCAGGAAGGACCGGAATGCTCATAACACATGAAATTCAGACGATCATACTAACTAGGCTTCCTAGTGAGAATCAGAGTAGCTATTCCAACAAGCTGACTAGTCATAGGCGTGGTCAGACACACATCCTGCAACATGTTTACTTGTATCAATCCCAAGTAAGAAAACTCTAATTCAAGTCAAAGTAGGATATCTTAAGGATTAGGCAACGTAACATAACCCTAGAAGGATTGGATATCTTATTCTAGATTCTCTTCTACATGAATCTTTGGGCAACGAAGTATTCGTCGCACAAAACATATAATGACGACATTTTATGCGGAGAATACTAAATACGTCTCGCAAATGCTCTTCGAGCAACGAATGTCACATAAGGTTATAGTGGGCAAATATTTCTCGTGCGAGATGTTGGCGTCAAACTCCCTTTGAAGATGCCATCCACGAACTTGATCAAATTTGGGCTGGTTTCATCAATAATATAATTAGCATGTTACACACCGATGATATTTTTGGTTTTTTTATCTTCGAAAAAAATATAAATTTCACAATCAAATTTTTTTTTTTCAAAAAAAAAAAAAAAAACAAAAAAAAAAAAGAAAAACACACACTATTAAATCCACACAAAATTTAGTATTACCTTTCCGGGATCCTTCTCCCTTGCATCCCTCAGTTGGAAGAGTAGCGGAATCGACCATATCAATCGTACAAAAAAAGATTGGGAAATCGAAAGGTTTGGGAAGAAGAAAACCACGGTGGGGGGAGGGGGGCAGTGGGGAAAAGGGAGAGTGAGTATGTGATTTTAAAGAATTCGTTAGACCTTTGTGTGATGAAACATTCATCGCACAAAGTACGTAGTAAATACTACACCTTAAATTTCTGACTGAATCACTTTGTGTGACAAACAATTTGTCCCCTTAACACTTTCACTACTACAAAATGGACTTATTGTGTCGCTAGGTGGTGTCGCTTTAATATAATATAGTGGCGGACAAGACATTTGCGACACCTACTGAACATGACGTTGGATTTACTATCGCTTGTAAGCGTCATAAATTGTTTATGTCGCTTTTAACCAACATACATTTTAATAATTTTTAAATAATGGTGTCGCTTTAAAAAAGATAGTGTCACTTTTAAGCGACATAAAGTATTGATGTCGCTTCTAGCCGACACTAATTATTGTTTTTAAATATTTTAAAGCCTGCATCAATTCTGAGCGACATAGATTTTATTTTTTTAATATTTTGGAAACCAGGTGTCGGTTGTAAGCGACAGATTAATGGTCTTTATATTCTATTTTTCTTCTTCCTCTCTTGCATCTTTCTTAAGGATGAGTTTATGAGGTGACGCACAACTAGGCTTGGCAAACGGGTCGTGTTTATCATTTTCGTGTAACACCTATTATCTTATCGGGTCATGTCGTGTCTCACCTATTATCTTAACAGGTTCTTAACAGGTGACCTGTTATGAAAAATAATTTTTTTTTCTTAAATTTGCACATACCACACATTGCCACATAAATATTACTTCAAAACATTAAAACACATTTGTCATTTAAGTACTACATCTACACTCGAAAATAAAAGCCTAACAAACAAACATCCATACACTACTATTCTATTACAAAATTCGATCTTCAATTTAAAATATTTACACTAGTGGATACCACAAAATCTTATGTTATACTTAATGAAAGTATAAATAAACTTTAAGTGTGAGTGAATCTATCGTTTTGATGGGATACGCATCCTATGAAACTAATTTCAACAATCCAACCGTCAAATTTGTTTGTATATGCTTCGAGATTGCATATGCCAAAAATCGCAAAAAACAAACATTCAGAGATCAAGTAATGGGACAAAACTTTTTGACGGTTATAAACGAAAAATCACGATTTAATGGTTATTTTAACTCCGATTTTGATGATTTTTTTACAGCTACACTCCTTGACGCTATATGAACACAATGAATGAATTTGATCTTCAATTTAAAATATTTACACTAGTTATCTTATGTTATACTTAATGAAAGTATAAATAAACTCTAAGTGTTAGTGAATCTATCGTTTTGATAGGATACGCATTCTACGAAACTAATTTCAACGATCCAACCGTCAAACATGTTTGTATATGCTTCGAGATCGCATACGCCAAAAATCACAAAAAACAAAAATTCAGAGATCAAGTAACGGGACAAAACTTTTCAACGGTTATAAACGAAAAATCACGATTTCATGGTTATTTTAACTCCGATTTTGATGATTTTTTTACAGCTACACTCTTTGATCTTATATGAATACAATGAATGAACTCGATCTTCAATTTAAAATATTTACACTTGTGGATACCACAAAATCTTATGCTATACTTAATGAAAGTATGAATAAACTCGTAAGTGTTAGTGAATCTATTGTTTTGATGGGATACGCATTCTACGAAACTAGTTTCAACGATCCAACCGTCAAACATGTTTGTATATACTTCGAGATCGCATACACCAAAAATTGTAAAAAACAAACATTCAAAGATCAAGTAACATGACAAAACTTTTCGACGGTTATAAAACAAAAAAATCACGATTTAACAGTTATTTTAACTCCGATTTTGATTATTTTTTATAGCTACACTCCTTGACCCTATATGAATACAATGAATGAATTCGATCTTCAATTTAAAATATTTACAGTAGTAATCTTATGTTATACTTAATGAAAGTATAAATAAACTCTAAGTGTTAGTGAATCTATCGTTTTGATGGGATACGCATTCTACGAAACTAATTTCAACGATCCAACCGTCAAACTTGTTTGTATATGCTTCGAGATCACATACGCCAAAAATCGCAAAAAATAAACATTCAGAGATCAAGTAACGGGACAAAACTTTTCGATGGTTATAAACGAAAAATCACGATTTAATGGTTATTTTAACTCCGATTTTGATGATTTTTTACAGCTACACTCCTTGACCCTATATGAATACAATGAATGTATTCGATCTTCAATTTAAAATATTTACACTAGTAATCTTATATTATACTTAATGAAAGTATAAATAAACTCTTAAGTGTTAGTGAATCTATCGTTTTGATGGGATACACATTATACGAAACTAATTTCAACGATCCAACCATCAAATTTGTTTGTATATGCTTAGAGATCGGATACTTGACAATGAAAATTTCCTAACAACGTAGAAGAGACTCATTTTGATAAATCATTACCGTTGCGTACTAAGTTCGTTAATTATGCCAATACCGACAATGACCTAACAGATGATGACTTGGAATAAATATATTGATTATTTTATATATTTTAAGTATTAATTAGACAATGTCTCAATTAGTATGTGATGATATTTTATAATAAAATTATATTTATGTTTTTTATTACCTATTTTATTCAAGTTAAATTTTATTTATTAAAATCTTAAAATGTTATATGAGATAACACAAAAAAAAAAAAAAAAAAAAAAAAAAAAAAAAAAAAAAAAAAAAAAAAGCTGGTTATTTTTTTCTTTGGGTTAAATATTAAGCGAGAAATGGATGGAACTCTTAAAATATTAGGCAGGAAATTTTCCGCTTGTTTTGCACGGGAAATTTGGGTTAAACTTAGTGTCGGTTTTAACCGACGCTATAATCTTTTAATTCGACGCAAATTTCATTAAACCAACGCTATGTGAACTTCAAAAAATGTGTCAGAAGTTGGTGTCGGTTAAGACCGACACCAGCATTAATATAAACTGACGCCGTATTTTCAATAAAGAGTGTTAGAAAGTTGACTGGTTCATTTAACTCGACGTGAATATCAGTAAAGTGTATCAGCCTGGCGTTGGTTAAAACCGATGCCATGTAAATTTAATTTGACACCAATAGCTTTTAATTCGACGTCAGTCAATCCATGTTGGTTTTGAAGCTAACTAAGTACCCATGTATAAACCCCTTTCTTTCCCATTTCATCCGTGCTTTCATTTCTCCCCCAATTTCAGTTTTTCTTCTTCTCCTACCCCATTTCATTAGTGCGTCCCTTTCTTCCTCCTTTTTAGTTTTTCCTCTTCTCCTTCCCGATTTGCTATGGATCACCATTTTGAAGATCAACATTCTAAGGAACTCCAATTCAAAGAGGAAGAGCTCAAAGGTGGTTCATTTTTAAATTATTATGATTATTAATTTTAGTTTCTGTTTTGTATTTTAACTAGTTTTACGCTTAAATTGAAAATTTATTTTTGTTTCTTGGTTTTTAGTTGTTTTTTTTTCTGTATTTATAAGGATCAACTCAATGGAGATGCGGTGACACAGCTGACACACCCCGACCGAGATCAGGGCGTGCTGGCCGTCACCCGAAGGTGACGTAGCCATGTGCGCGTGCGGAAGCGATTAAGATAGTAATATAAAAGTACAAATAATTAAAAACTAACTAGCATACAAAGTACTAGTGTATGTGAGACACAATTCAGAGCAAGTCTACAACAGTCCAAAAGGAAAAGATACGACATATGTACACCCGAAGGTGACCCTACAATGGTGAATGTCTGTCAGAAATGTCGGGACGCCCTCTGGGATAAACCACCGAACTTGCTAGACCACTAGAACCTGGAGGGGCGCAAAAACAAAAGCGTGAGTGGGCAAAAACAAAGCTCTTTGAAAACTCTTTAACAAAATACATTCTAACCCCTCGCCGTAAAACCTGTATACTTCCCAGAAAATGAACATATATACGTATGTATAGGTATGCCAATAATGCTCCAAAATATGCCATTCATGCTCACAATATGCCATTCATGCTCGAGAATATGCCACAACAGAATCTCATAATCAAATATAAATGCTCAATCGTAATTCACATCAATAACATATAATCTGGCAGCCGGGAGTCACCTAACGTGACATGTACCGCTGCATATAGAGCTCCAATCTCAACTCAACATCTGAATCTGCACACGAGTCGGAACCACCTAACGTGGTCTGTACGACAGGCTGGTGTAATATATATATATGTATGCTCTAGTGCTACGATCACGTGAAGCTGGGCGATAAATCGCGGGTCACCTACAAGTCGGAACCACCTAATGTGGTCTGTACGACAGGCTTGCACCTAACTTGGATCCAAGGCGAGCATGCGGTGCGGGTGAACATACACGTGAAGGCTATGCCCCTCACTCTGGGCGGGAGCACTAACACCGGGGGTGCAGATTATGAGCTCTCTAAGCATCTCAAACTACTATTGCATACAAACATGAATACCACTTACCTGGCACTTACCTGTGCGTCCACAGCACCAATACATGTATATAAATGCATGCCGCTACTAATGCATGTGATGATGCATAAGTAATAATAATAAAATGTATGGCATAAAACAATTACTCTTTTTAATCTATTTCTGGGAATTAATATGTATATAGGTATATACGGAAAACAAAAGCCCACTCACTGATAATTAGAAGGGTCATAGCCCCCCTGCCTCGAGTGTGTACGCTCGTCCTCGGAATACGAATCACCTATACGCGAAAAAGCTACGAAAACGTTAATTTAAAAGCACATAACCAACTTCTCGTAATAACTTCTCATACATTGCTCAAATTGGACAATTGAATATACCAACGTGCTCTACACAACCTCAGGATCACACCCATATTTTTAGAATAATTTTTGGACCACGCATGCGCCCCCACGTGCCTGAATAGGCACGGACCCACGCGCCCCCACGCGCGGCCACGTGCCATGCACACTGACGGCGTCAACTGACGCCGTCAGGAATATTCCGTTAAACTGACGGAATATTCCGTTAACCTTAAGTGACGCCGTCAACTGCCGTTAGGAATATTCCGTTAAACTTAACGGAATATTCCCCTTCCTTCTCCGGCGAACCTCCGGCGCCGGCGACGGCGCCGGAAAACTGGGAAAAATTCAAACTTAGTTTTCTCCTTCGTTTTTCAACCATTTTTCATGATTCAAACGCCAAAATGAAGCTTAGGACTAGTAGAATCACGATAGGCTAGTTTCAAGGCCTAAAAATTACACGATCATACCTGCAACAACGATCCAAGTTCGGCCAACTTTGAACAGGATGATCCCGACGTCCAAACTCGTCCAACGAAACACTCCCAAGCTCCTGGGAACCTCAAAAACACAACTACAAGCTTAGAATCTCCTAAAACAAGCTAGATTAGGTTTGCATGAACAGTGCTCAAATCGGCCATGGTGATATCGACGTGAAAACATCAGAATTCTTACCTGAAAATGGCACCTCTGAACTCCTCTCAGCCTCACGAGCACGAGGGTGGTCTTGGTTTCTTGATTGGTGAAGATTTGATTAGGTTTGTGTGTGTGTCCGTATGTTTGCAGAAGGAAGAAGAAGAAGAACTCGGGGAGAGTGAGAGAGAGAGAGAAGAGACAGAGAAGAGACAGGAAATGAGGGAATCCCGGGGGAGTGAGACGAGGTGTATGAGTGTGTGTGTGGTCCTACAACACCACACAACACAAAACTACACGTAAAATAACAACTAGGGGGTAAAATTGTAATTTCACACGTACGTTAAAATGAAATTTGGGACGGGATGTTACAACCTACCCACCTTAATAGAATTTCGTCCCGAAATTCAAAATAACTAATTACACCCCTAACGGTCAAAGAATAATCTAGGATACAAATCCCTCATCCTATTTTCTGTCTCCCATGTCGCTTCTTCAACCGAGTGATTCCTCCACAAAACTTTCACCAAATTTACCGTTTTGTTCCTCAGAACCTTCTCTTTCCAATCTAAGATCGTTAACGGTTCCTCGTCATACGTCAAATCTGGATTTATCTCTAACGGTTGAGGAGGTATCACATGCAATGGATCAGCAACGTAATGTCGGAGCATAGACACGTGAAAAACGTTATGCACTTTAGCCAACTCCGGAGGCAACTCTAATCTGTAAGCTACCTCACCAACTCTTTCTGTGACTATGTACGGTCCGATATACCTGGGACTCAACTTCCCTTTCTTTCCAAACCGCACAACACCTCTCCACGGTGAAAGCTTTAGAAATACCCAATCTCCGACCTCATACACTCTGTCCGTAGCATGTCGATCTGCTAAACTTTTCTGTCTGACCTGAGCTGCTTTCAGGTTAGACCTAATTACCTGAACATTTTGAGTAGTCTCCTCGACAATCTCCGGACCCACTAAGATTCTTTCGCCAACCTCTGACCAACATAACGGAGTGCGACAAGATCTACCATACAAAGCTTCAACTGCTGGAAACTCTGCTCACACTTATCATTCCACTCAAACTTAACGTCTTTCCTTGTTAACCTCGTCAGTGGCAAGGCAATCACCGAAAAATCCTTAACGAATCTCCGATAATATCCCGCCAAACCAATGAAACTTCTCACCTCAGTGACGGTTCGTGGTTGCTCCCAACTCTCCACAGCTGCAACCTTCTGAGGATCAACAAGAATACCTTGAGCAGAAATGATGTGCCCCAAAAATGCGACTTGATCTAACCAGAATTGGCACTTGCTAAACTTAGCATACAATTGGTGTTCTCTCAACCTCTTCCACACCAAAGTAAGATGTCGGACATGTTCCGCTTTGGACTTAGAATACACCAGAATATCGTCAATGAAGACAATGACAAATCTATCCAGGTAAGGCTGGAATACCCGGTTCATTAAATCCATAAAAGCTGCTGGTGCATTCGTCAACCCAAATGGCATAACCAGAAACTCGTAATGACCGTAACGAGTCCTGAACGCCGTCTTAGGAACATCATCCCTACTAATCTTCAGCTGATAGTACCCAGACCTCAAGTCTATCTTAGAAAATACACAAGCACCTCTCAGCTGATCAAACAAATCGTCGATACGAGGCAATGGATAACGGTTTTTAATCGTCACCCGATTCAATTGTCTGTAGTCGATACATAGCCTCAAAGTCCCATCTTTCTTTTTCACAAACAACACTGGAGCGCCCCAAGGTGAAGTACTAGGCTGAATGAATCCCTTATCCACTAATTCCTGTAACTGAACCTTCAATTCCCTTAACTCAGCGGGAGCCATACGATAAGGAGTTAATGAAATAGGATTAGTACCTGGAAGCAACTCAACATTGAACTCCACATCTCGATCTGGGGGTAAACCAGGTAAATCCTCAGGAAAAACATCAGGGAAGTGTCTAACCACTCTCACATCCTCAATTCTGTTAGGAACGGCCTCCTCTAGCACCACATGAGCTAGATACCCCTGACAACCTTTAGTCAACAACTTCTTTGCTCGCAAAGCCGAAATAACGCCGTGTCTTACCCCACTCTGCTCACCCACAAAAGTAACCTCAGGTAATCCAGGACGGTGAAACATAACTACTTTCCCGTAACAATCAATGTTGGCACGATAGAAGTGCAACCAATCTGTGCCCAATATCACATCAAAATCGACAATATCTAACGGGATAAGATCAGCGGGCATAACAACACCCTCTACTATCACTGGACATCCTGGGTACATACAATCTACAACACATCTCTCTCCTCTAGGCATAGCGAATTCTAAATCGTACCCTAGAGGTGTGGGACGAGGTTGCGTTACTTGAGCAAATGTATGAGAAATAACGGAATGTGTAGCTCCACAATCAATTAAGACTCTAGCAAAATAACCAAGAATGTTTAACGTACCCATTATCAAGTCCGGCTTGTTCTGAGCATCCTGCAGGGAAATATTGTGAATACGCCCCTGGCCCTGCTGTCGTCCGCCGCGACCTCTGCTCGCTTGAACACCGCGACCTTGAGCTCCACGCCCCTGACTGGGCTGACCCAACTGTCTCGAAGACCCTGCACTACTAGTGGCAATCTCACCCTGTTGATATTGTCCTCCTTGGTACCACTGAGAACCACCCGTTGGAGCTGGAGGATACGGCATGTAGTTGCTGGGATACGGGGGATAACCACCTTGTGAATACGGGTCCTGGGGGTACTGATACGGTCCCGGGGCATAGGGAACAGCATCACCCTGATAGTGATAGGCACCACCTCTACCTGCTTGACCATAATTACTCGGACCCTGGATTTGCCGAATCGGTGCAGGTGGCGGCATAAAGGTCTGCTGCGGCTTCTGCTGCTGACCCTGGGGACAATTCACAGCTATATGTCCCATATGTCCACACTTGAAACAACCACCGCTGCCATGTCTGCAATTGCCAAAATGTCGGTTATTACACCTACGGTAAAATGGAACTCGGTTTCGACCACCATCACCTTGTCTCTGGCCTCGAGCACCTCCATAAAACCTACCTCCACGTCCCTGTCCAGAGGCACTGAAACCACCACTAGACGAACTCGAACTGGCACCACCCCTTTTGAAGTTCTGAGTCTGGTGAGGCCCAAGCGACACTTGACTTTTCCCTTTGTCATCTTTCTTTTCATCACTGTCACTCGACATATTCTCTGAGTCCTCTATCCTCAACAGTATCTCATAGAACTCCTGGTAGGACTCACAGTGAGTAGTAGTCGCCATAGAACGCCATCTCTTCCTAGTGCCCAAGCGAAAACGACGAAGCATCTCCGCCGGATTACCAGCGACATCAGGATAGTAACGAGACAAATCAGTGAACTTACGATAATACTCGTTAGCCGTCATCTTTCGCTGTTTCAACTCAGTGAATTCCTGTTTCTTACGATCAATATACTCAGGGGGTACAAATCTCCTTTGAAACACATCATTGAAAACATTCCAATCGGTCCTCTGAGCTGGAGTCAACCTACGAAGTTCTTGTTCCCACTAGGCTGCAGACTCCATCTCCAGAAACCATGAGGTTGTCTCGACCCACCTTTCCATAGGAAGGTTCCCCTGGTTATGCAACACACGGAAAGTCTTCTCTATGTGTTCCAACCAACGTTCTGCGCCTTCGTGACCCTCACTACCTTTAAACTTTTCTAACTTCAAATTATACATAGTCTCCAGAGGAGTCCTCTGGGGAGGGTGCATCACTGTTTGAAGGGCTGTAGCAATCACTTCCCCCAACTGAGTAAGATCGGGGAAACTAGGCTCATCAGAGCGACGTGGTTCCCGACGAGGCGGCATGATTCTGACAGAAGACACCAACTATTAGAATACTCACAAAGACACAGGACTGCCAAACCTAGGCTCTGATACCAAATGTCGCATCCCAGCCCGGGGCGGATCACTTCCCGGGCCTGCTCCACCACCGTATCACGATATTGTCCGCTTTGGGCTTACCATTCCCTCACGGTTTTGTTTTTGGGAACTCACGAGCAACTTCCCAGTGGGTCACCCATCATGGGATTGCTCTAGCCCCCTTCTCGCTTAACTTCGGAGTTCCTACGGAACCCGAAGCCAGTGAGCTCTGATAGGAGCATATTTATGCGACTTAAATGGCTTGTTCTCGTACATTTACGTTATGTTTCTTTAGTTATTTTAGTACTTTAAGCTATTTTCGTGTGTTTGTAGGTCCAAAGGGCTAAAGGAGCAAAAAGATGCATTTTGGAGACTTTTGGAGCACTTTTGGGCTAAGGACGGATAGCTTATGCTTGAAGCCAAAGTGTTGGACGAAATTGAAGACCTAATTGGAGCCAAAGTGTTGGAACCTTGTTCTCTTTAGTTTTAGGACATTTAAACCTTTCCTAATCCCAATCATGCCATGCATAACACACATCCATTCTAACACATTGTCATTGCACATGCATTTCCTTCATTAGTTAACCCACATGCACTTATCACTTATCATCACCACATATCATATCACTTAATCACTTATCACTTATCATCACCACTTAACCACTTATCATATCATAACCACATATCATATCACTTATCACTTATCACTTAACATAACATCCACCTACTTCACCTACAACATCCACTTCACCTACAACATCCACCTACTTCACCTACAACATCCACCTACTTCACCTACAAATGACATAGCCATATGTTCCCTCCACTACTCCTATAAATACCCTTGCATTCATTCATTCATGGACATCTCATTTCATACACAACACACCACAAACACTTCCATTCCTTCTCTTTGCCGTGAGTTCCCTTGTAATCCAAACACCATTTTTCCATTTCCCTATTAATCCAAACACCACTCCCCAAACCATTCACACCATCAAACTATCCTTAGATCTTGTGCTACAACAACGAGGAAGAGAAGAGTGCCTAAACGTTCATACAATTCAAGTTTGAGTTGTTGGAATGTTTAGGTGTTTCTTTGATTTCAATGTTTAAATTCAATTCTCTTTGTTTGTACGTATGAGGAATGAAAGAGAAGAGTGCCTAAACGTTCATACAATTCAAGTTTGAGTTGTTGGAATGTTTAGGTATTTCTTTGATTTCAAAGTTATAATAAACTAAACCTCCTTTAGCTAGGGGGTGATTCGAAATATATGTTTATGCTTGCATTTTGATTTGATTAATTCTAATTGCGTTTCATAAGTTGTGGTTCAATTTGTTTAACCGTTTGATTGATAACTTATTTATGAATGTTTATTAAGAATGCGCGCTTAATTTTCATGCATCAATATGACGCTAGAATATAAGTGAGTTTCACCTAATAGTTACGAACTTATATTCACAAGTAGTGGAGGTTGCTTATAAACAATCGCGTTAAATAAATTCTTGGCATAAGTTTCATGCGTATTCCATAGTAACGAATGCCTCGTCAACACTTAAAGTTTTCATGATGCTTAATGATCTTTGATTGTATCTTTATTGTGCTTTTCACGTAAAGGACTTTTTGAGAATGTTGTGAATTGCGTTGCGCTAACCCATCCAATTCATTAACTTAAGGAAAACTTGACGGTTAATTTAAGCGGACCTAATTGACCCGGGGCGTTGAGAATTAATGATTTGTTGAAATGCAATTGGAAATCGTTTTATTATGCAAGTATAACATATGTGGAGATGAACCCCGTAGCTAACTTTCCATCCATTCAATTCCATCCATTTGTTCTTTCTTTTCTTGTTTCTGTTTTCATGTTTAATTTAACTTGTTATTCAATTATGTTAAACATGTGAAACTAATTTCTTTTTAGTTAGAGGCGAATTTGAAGCCATGGACATATGTTGGTTATGATTTGATTTACTCCAGTTATGAATTCATGAACTTTAGATGTGGGTTACTTTTTCTGTTTTGATTAAGAACTTGTTTATGTATGTGGGTTGAGGGTCGACACTTAATTTGCATGCCTAAGACTTGATGCTAGGATATAAGGGAATTTCACCTAATCGTTATGAACTTATATTCATGAGTAGTAAAAATCGCTAGTCACGACTGTGTTTAGTAAACCCTAGGCTGGATTAACATGCGTATTCCATAGTTATGAATGCCTAGTCAATGTTTATGATTTCCGTTGAACTTAATGATCTTTGTTGAATGTCTCTATCATGCGTATTCCATGTGAGAGACTTTGATTAGGAATAATTTGGTTGTAATGCGTATCCCATTCAATCCAATGAATCTAGGGAAATCTGAAGGTTAATTTAAGCGGACCTAATTAACTTGGAGCATTGTCATTCATCGTTTGTTGAAGTCATAACTGGAAGTCAAATTATATGCTTATGTTCATGTGTGGATAAGGAACCCTCTAACTAGTTTTTCTTCATTCTATTCCATCAATTTCGTTTGTACAATCTGTTTTGTTTCCAAGTTTCTATTTTAGTTTAATTTCGTCCAAAACCAATCCCCCATTTATTTTAAAGTGTTAGATTAGTTAGAAATACATTTATTTTGTGTTTTTACGTTTTTTTGAGTCAAATCCAAGTGATTAACAATCCCTCCTAATCCCCGGTCTAGAACGATCCCTCACTTATCCATTCTACTACAATTGTCAAACGAGGGTTTTACTTGTTCGTTTTGTTTTGTTTCTGGTTTCTTTTGTTTTGTTTTGCTCGAGGACTAGCAAAGATAAGTGTGGGGGTATTTGATAGGAGCATATTTATGCGACTTAAATGGCTTGTTCTCGTACATTTACGTTATGTTTCTTTAGTTATTTTAGTACTTTAAGCTATTTTCGTGTGTTTGTAGGTCCAAAGGGCTAAAGGAGCAAAAAGATGCATTTTGGAGACTTTTGGAGCACTTTTGGGCTAAGGACGGATAGCTTATGCTTGAAGCCAAAGTGTTGGACGAAATTGAAGACCTAATTGGAGCCAAAGTGTTGGAACCTTGTTCTCTTTAGTTTTAGGACATTTAAACCTTTCCTAATCCCAATCATGCCATGCATAACACACATCCATTCTAACACATTGTCATTGCACATGCATTTCCTTCATTAGTTAACCCACATGCACTTATCACTTATCATCACCACATATCATATCACTTAATCACTTATCACTTATCATCACCACTTAACCACTTATCATATCATAACCACATATCATATCACTTATCACTTATCACTTAACATAACATCCACCTACTTCACCTACAATATCCACTTCACCTACAACATCCACCTACTTCACCTACTTCACCTACAACATCCACTTCACCTACAACATCCACCTACTTCACCTACAACATCCACCTACTTCACCTACAAATGACATAGCCATATGTTCCCTCCACTACTCCTATAAATACCCTTGCATTCATTCATTCATGGACATCTCATTTTTCATACACAACACACCACAAACACTTCCATCTTCTCCCTAGCCGTGAGTCTCTCCATTTTCTGCACCATTCCCTTCCCTTTCTCCTCCATTTCTTCCATTTCCATAATCCCCCAATCCATTCAACACACCAACAACATCCCTTAGTCCTTGTGCTACAACGAAGACGAAGAGAAGAAGGCCTAAACGTTCATACAATTCACGTTTGAGTTGTTGGAATGTTTACGCGTTTCTTTGATTTCAATGTTTAAATTCAATTCTCTTTGTTTTGTAATGGAAGAGAAGAGTGCCTAAACGTTCATACAATTCAAGTTTGAGTTGTTGGAATGTTTAGGTGTTTCTTTGATTTCAAGGTTATGAGGAACTAAACCCTTTTTGGCTAGGGGTGATTTCAATACCATGTTTATTTATGTGATATGAATTGATGAATTCCGGTTATGAACTCTTGATTCGTGAATGCAATTGGCTTAACTATTTGATGATTAACTTATTTGTGTTTGTTGATTGAGGGTCGACACTTAATTAGCATGCATGAATATGTGGCTAAAGTTTAAGAAGGTTTCACATAATCGTTACTAACTTATACTTGAAAGTAGTGAAGGTCGCTTGTCACGATCGCGTTAAGTTTAATTCTTAGCATGAGTAACATGATGTCATAGTTACAAATGCTTTGTCAATGCTTATGGTTTTCATTATTCTTAATGATCTTCGATTGTATCTCTATTATGATGACATGTAGGGAACTTTTGAGAATGTTTTGGGTTGTCGAATGATGCCATCCAATCCAATAATATAAGGAAAATCTAAGGGTTAACTAGTGATGTCACGGTTAATTTGGGGCATTGTCGTTCATAATTCAATGAAGGAATAACTGGAAATTGATTCATATGCATAAATATCATGTGTAGAGAAAGAACCCTTAGCTAGCTTCCCATCCATTCATTTCCGTCAAATCCATATTTACAATTTGTTTTGTTTCCAAGTATTCATTTTAGTTTAAATTCGTCCAAATCCAATTCCCCCCCCCTATTTCGTTGAAGTCTTAGTCTTAATCTTTCTTATTTTTAGTTTTGCTTTCTTCGAGCATTAAATAGTGTTTTATATTGTGTTTTTATGTTTTTAAGTCAATTTAGAAGGTTTTAGCAAGCCCTCCTAATCCCCGGTCTAGAACGATCCCTCACTTATCCATTCTACTACAATTGTCAAACGAGGGTTTAATTTGAGTGTCAAGTAATTCTCGCATCAAGCTCCCAAAAGGCCTCGTGCTAGGTAAGGATGGGAATATACATTTAAGGATCACTCCCCTAGGCGATGTGGGATGTCACAATCCACCCCCCTTAGGGGCCCGACGTCCTCGTCGGCACATACGCGACCAGGGTTAGGCTCTGATACCAAGCTGACACACCCCGACCGAGATCAGGGCGTGCTGGCCGTCACCCGAAGGTGACGTAGCCATGTGCGCGTGCGGAAGCGATTAAGATAGTAATATAAAAGTACAAATAATTAAAAACTAACTAGCATACAAAGTACTAGTGTATGTGAGACACAATTCAGAGCAAGTCTACAACAGTCCAAAAGGAAAAGATACGACATATGTACACCCGAAGGTGACCCTACAATGGTGAATGTCTGTCAGAAATGCCGGGACGCCCTCTGGGATAAACCACCGAACTTGCTAGACCACTAGAACCTGGAGGGGCGCAAAAACAAAAGCGTGAGTGGGCAAAAACAAAGCTCTTTGAAAACTCTTTAACAAAATACATTCTAACCCCTCGCCGTAAAACCTGTATACTTCCCAGAAAATGAACATATATACGTATGTATAGGTATGCCAATAATGCTCCAAAATATGCCATTCATGCTCACAATATGCCATTCATGCTCGAGAATATGCCACAACAGAATCTCATAATCAAATATAAATGCTCAATCGTAATTCACATCGATAACATATAATCTGGCAGCCGGGAGTCACCTAACGTGACATGTACCGCTGCATATAGAGCTCCAATCTCAACTCAACATCTGAATCTGCACACGAGTCGGAACCACCTAACGTGGTCTGTACGACAGGCTGGTGTAATATATATATATGTATGCTCTAGTACTACGATCACGTGAAGCTGGGCGATAAATCGCGGGTCACCTACAAGTCGGAACCACCTAATGTGGTCTGTACGACAGGCTTGCACCTAACTTGGATCCAAGGCGAGCATGCGGTGCGGGTGAACATACACGTGAAGGCTATGCCCCTCACTCTGGGCGGGAGCACTAACACCGGGGGTGCAGATTATGAGCTCTCTAAGCATCTCAAACTACTATTGCATACAAACATGAATACCACTTACCTGGCACTTACCTGTGCGTCCACAGCACCAATACATGTATATAAATGCATGCCGCTACTAATGCATGTGATGATGCATAAGTAATAATAATAAAATGTATGGCATAAAACAATTACTCTTTTTAATCTATTTCTGGGAATTAATATGTATATAGGTATATACGGAAAACAAAAGCCCACTCACTGATAATTAGAAGGGTCGTAGCCCCCCTGCCTCGAGTGTGTACGCTCGTCCTCGGAATACGAATCACCTATACGCGAAAAAGCTACGAAAACGTTAATTTAAAAGCACATAACCAACTTCTCGTAATAACTTCTCATACATTGCTCAAATTGGACAATTGAATATACCAACATGCTCTACACAACCTCAGGATCACACCCATATTTTTAGAATAATTTTTGGACCACGCATGCGCCCCCACGCGCCTGAATAGGCACGGACCCACGCGCCCCCACGCGCGGCCACGTGCCATGCACACTGACGGCGTCAACTGACGCCGTCAGGAATATTCCGTTAAACTGACGGAATATTCCGTTAACCTTAACTGACGCCGTCAACTGCCGTTAGGAATATTCCGTTAAACTTAACGGAATATTCCCCTTCCTTCTCCGGCGAACCTCCGGCACCGGCGACGGCGCCGGAAAACTGGGAAAAATTCAAACTTAGTTTTCTCCTTCGTTTTTCAACCATTTTTCATGATTCAAACGCCAAAATGAAGCTTAGGACTAGTAGAATCACGATAGGCTAGTTTCAAGGCCTAAAAATTACACGATCATACCTGCAACAACGATCCAAGTTCGGCCAACTTTGAACAGGACGATCCCGACGTCCAAACTCGTCCAACGAAACACTCCCAAGCTCCTGGGAACCTCACAAACACAACTACAAGCTTAGAATCTCCTAAAACAAGCTAGATTAGGTTTGCATGAACAGTGCTCAAATCGGCCATGGTGATATCGACGTGAAAACATCAGAATTCTTACCTGAAAATGGCACCTCTGAACTCCTCTCAGCCTCACGAGCACGAGGGTGGTCTTGGTTTCTTGATTGGTGAAGATTTGATTAGGTTTGTGTGTGTGTCCGTAT
Organism: Pyrus communis; assembly: GCF_041283825.1. Classification (NCBI taxonomy): domain Eukaryota; kingdom Viridiplantae; phylum Streptophyta; class Magnoliopsida; order Rosales; family Rosaceae; genus Pyrus; species Pyrus communis. The sequence goes on along the minus strand of NC_142570.1, from coordinate 18,213,953 downwards.
GTTTGCAGAAGGAAGAAGAAGAAGAACTCGGGGAGAGTGAGAGAGAGAGAGAGAAGAGACAGAGAAGAGACAGGAAATGAGGGAATCCCGGGGGAGTGAGACGAGGTGTATGAGTGTGTGTGTGGTCCTACAACACCACACAACACAAAACTACACGTAAAATAACAACTAGGGGGTAAAATTGTAATTTCACACGTACGTTAAAATGAAATTTGGGACGGGATGTTACATGCGGACCCTCATTTCTGAATTGGAAAGAACATCCTTGTTCATTTGATTTGTCTAGAAAATGCATTAGTGATAATTCTAGTGCATTTTCGAAACATGTAGCGGCAGAGATTAGAGATTACAAAAATATTCCGATGGTGGCATACTGGAATAAAGAAAAAACAAAGGTAAATGTTTCATGATTTATTTTATTATACCTTGAAATTTGTCTAATAAATTCTTTTATTTTTCAGAAGATTGCCGAAAAAAATAAGTATAATCGGCTGTTGAAAACTATGAACCACACAACCGATTCAAAATCTTTTGCAAGAGTTCGGGAAGAATTTGTATGGGTTGTACATTTTTAGGAATTGTAGTTAATTTTAAATTTAATATATAGTTGGTAGAAATTTTATTTTTAATATGAAGTTTGCTTAAAATTGTTTGTTTTTTCATTGACATATGGCGGGATTTATTTTTATATAATTTTTTAAATTATTATTAATTAAAAACAGAAATTTTTTTTTTTATTATTAATATATTTGGTGTCGCTTATGGGCGACAGCATAATAATTATTTTTTGGATCTATATGTTATGTAATGTCGGTTAAAACCGACAGTAGTTTGAGTATTTTATTTCTTTAACTGTTACGTGATGTCGGTTAGGACCAACAGTAGGTTTGATATTTTAATTCTTTAATTTTTTCTTGATTTCGGTTTGGACCGCCACCATATCAGAATTTAACGTCGCTTCTAGCCGACGTAAGTGTAGATGTCACTTTTAAGTGACGTTATTGTTCTTTTTTATTTTATATTACTTTGCTTATTGGTGGCGGATTAAGGGGACTAACCGATGTCAATACCCTTTTCGTGATGGTAGCAACAGCGTTGGTTCTCCTATGCGACATTGCATGATTTGATGTCGGATTTTTACAAAAAATTTGACAGTAATTGGGGTTTCTTGTCGATTTTTCCACCTCCAGTGATAACCTCTTTTGTACTAGTGTTTGTGTGACGACACCTTTGTCCCACAAACCTTGAGTAAATAATTAGTCTTAAATGGGCCACCGACCATTTCGATCGTTTGGCACGACAAAAGACACGTCACGCAAAGGATTTGCAGGAAATGTCCGTCGAATGAGGTTTTGGCGCCAAATTTTCCCCTACTTGCATTTCTTCTCACCCTTTGCGAGACGAACAGTTGGTGCTATCATGCAAATAACTTTTGTGTAACAAATATGTTTGCCGCATAAGGTGTTTAATATTTTTATTCATCAACATGTTTTTGCCTAACGAAACCATTGTTTCGTCGTGCAAATAGTTTTTTTCTACTAGTGTATGCTAGTGCCTTACATATTTTTTCTCCCTAAGGTAGCCATTTTGAGCCTTTATGTAAGCCTTTTGTTCTTAAACTTGCATTTTTCATACCTAACCTCGTATGTTCAAATGTCCTACCCTCCTACGAAGCTTATAGAGTACATTTTTCAAAGGAGAGAGTCAAGGTTGTTCAAAAGTTGAAGTCGCAAATTTTGTGAAGAAAGCACCATTACAAATGAAGAGCAAAAGAGGAAAAGAAGTCATTGTGAGTCACAAGTGAGTTGCTATTATCATATGAAATCAAGTGTGTAGTTGTAAATGAAAAAATGAATCATTAGAAATTTACTATGCAGTTATATCTTGTTCATGTCTCAAATCCAACCGCTCTATGTACTGCTAAGTTGCTTGTTCATTGGTGCATTTCTCTATCAGTTTCACTTTTCACCACTCTATTAATTTCTTGGACTTAGTGATTCTCATAATTTTCATTTGATTAACCAAGTATCTGAAGCCCCATTACAACCTTTCACAAGGACCTACTTCATCCAAAAGAGAATCTTTTATGTGTGGAGATGAGATCAATCTGCAAGCCTATGGTAGAGCATTCATGTATTTGAGCGTATACACTTAGCCCCAAACACTTCGATGGACAATTCGAGCATACGTCTGGTGAGCTTAAGGATTAAAAGTTAAGTTGGTCATATAAGACTTAATTACATTGTGTAGTATCAACTCTCGGCTATATTGCTCAAATATGTTATGTTTTAGAGAATGCCCTAGTTTGTCATGTGTTTCTGTAGTCTTATCATTCTTGTCTGTATAATGCTTTGCTTCTCATATCATTTGCATGCTACATTTCTTTATGTTATTTTTTATTTTTATTTGAGAGCATTTGTTTAATGGGAGCTTAATAATATGGAAGATATTTTTCTTTCCATGTTCGATTTTTCGATTGCCTTGGTTCTTACCCCATTCGAATTCATCTCCATTTTCATTCTTCCGAAATGGTTCCGGTTCACATAAACTAAATCTTTTCCTTCTCATTTCGTTATATCCCGCTAATCTTCCACTGATTACATCTGATGCTTATTTCTAATGTGAAATTTCATGGAACAAATTTTTTGGATCTTGGAAATTCACGGTTTATCTTGAAAAGTGGTGCTACAAAAAAAAAAAAAAAAAAAAAAAAAAAGAAGTGAACAGATCTAACGAAAATTTTTGTTTGACGCCCTCCTCCTTGGTTTGGAATTTTTTTTATTTCCTCCTACTTTTAGACCTTTGACCTTTCTAGACAATAAGGGGAGAAGTATGATGCTTATATTTGTGTCCTTGTGTTTTCAAAGAGAAATTTTAGTTTTTAATCATTGATTTTTCCTGCACTTAAATTAGAAATCAACTATGAAATTTGATAGAATTGAAAGCACACCAGAAGATAACATAAATATCCTATTGATTTTCCTTATTAATACTAAAATTTGTCAATTGTAGCATATGCAACTAAGGGGTCTTTCCTGCAAAAGATTGTCTTACCTAACTACTTACAATATCGTAAAAAGTGGGCTATTGTTCCTACTAACCAGCCACCGAAAATAATTATTAGACTAGACACACATAGGTACACTCAAACAAATTTTTGAGATTTTGGAGTTGATTTTGTATTTAATTAAATCCAACAAAAACAAGACAGAAACAAAAATAAAATTACAAAAACAGATTTTAGTTCACAAATTAAGAAAACGAGTTAGGGGGATTGCTATCCACTACCAGACAATCATGCAAAAATATAATGTTTCATTCAAATTCCTTTGTTTCCAGACGAAGATACTTAGGTTGGTTCAATGTTAGAACATTATCAATTACACTTTCTTAAGTAGTATGTTACGAGAATGGTGTTTTCAACGTAACTTAGTTCCTAGCATGCAATCCAGAATGATGTGTTAATAGATTTAACAAGTAGAAATCATTAAGCATTCAAAGAGTTTGAGTCATCACTAGGCATCGTAAGTACTGGTGTTGTCTTACTTATCCTAGAAACTGGTTCACATATTTATTGCAATTAGCAAGTACTACTCTAGAATATATGTAGGTCCTCAATCAGTAAGGATAGACACACATATTCATAGCATTCGAATCATATACATGCTTAGTAAGTATGCATCCTTAGAAAACATATAAAGAATGATTACTGACATAGGTAGTGAACCAATTTTCAACCTTTCATAAAAGAAATTCAAACAGAATGTCATAACAAACTTGCAATCATATTTGGGACTTCAAAAGAACCCCTAACTTCTGGAATTTAGTTACACATAGATCTTAAATTAAAACAAAAGAAAGACATGAGTTCGAGGAGATTAGAAAAACCCAAAAGAAGAACAGTTGTAACTTCTCTAGAACAATGGTATTAACAATCCGTAAAATGTTCTAGAAAATAGACATCCATAGCTCTCCAATAATATATATAGCTCATTCTCTAATTCATTCTGAGCTTTTCACGACTCACTACCAAAGTCAGCTAATTAGCTTTGGCAGTTTTTACGAATTTGCTATTTAAAATACCACTTGTGCCCTTTTCTCTTCTTTGCTTAGAAAAAATTCTGCAAAACACAAAAATAAAATAAATAACTCAAAAATATAAGGAACTAAGTAAGAAAAGACAAGTGAATTTGATGTAAAATATGTATAAATATGAGCTTATAAAAAATGTGTGTTGTGATTTCGTAATTAGTTGACTTTCAAAAATCATTTCATTACATACATTATGCATGATCGCATTAGAATCTTGAAAAGTTTGAGAAGAAGGTGATTAATGGCCATGTTAGTGTCGTGCCTTTTCCATTTGAAGACTGAAGAGAGGTTAAGTAGCAAAGTCCGAGACAAAATTGCTTACTAGTATGCATGCCTAGCTAATGAGTGTTGTAAGTCTTTTTGTACTTCGTGTTTGTCTTGGTTTAGGAGCTCGAAGATTTTTCTAGAGGTAGGTTTTGGATTGTTAAATCCTAGCTACATCCACTGCGCACTTTTTATTTATCTTTTTAATTGCATATGTGTATTGTGTAGGATAGTTTGATTCCCGAGTTGAGATTGAGGGGCCACTATTAACTAGATTCATGTGCTATGCTCGTATTTTGAAATGGTACACATGGATGTTGTAATATTATCATATATGATTGGTTGTTATCATTACATTACCGAGGATAAATTTTATCTTATGATTTTTTGAGTGTATCACAGATCTTCTACGTTACCAAGCACCTCATCTCCAAACTAAATTTCCTTTTGTTTTTGGGTAAACTACACAAAACTACCACAACTATTGATCTCACGACACTATCATACCTCATCTTTTAAAATTGACAATGTCATACCTCATCTTTAAACTTTGGTCCAATGTTATACCTTCCGTTAGCTTGGCATGAATTTCTCAGTTAAATGTTAATGTGGCTTGATACGAGGCCCACTTTCTATTAAAAATTTAATAAAATATTATTAAAAACTAAAAAAATCATTTAATATTTTTTAAATAGTAAAATTGTCACATCCCGGCCCGGAGCGGATCACTTCCTGGGCCCACTCCACTACCGTAGCACGATATTGTCCGCTTTGGGCTTACCATTCCCTCACGGTTTTGTTTTTGAGAACTCACGAGCAACTTCCCAGTGGGTCACCCATCATGGGATTGCTCTAGCCCCCTTCTCGCTTAACTTCGGAGTTCCTACAGAACCCGAAGCCAGTGAGCTCCCAAAAGGCCTCGTGCTAGGTAGAGATGTGAATATACATTTAAGGATCACTCCCCTGGGCGATGTGGGATGTTACAATCCACCCCCCTTAGGGGCCCGACGTCCTCGTCGGCACACGCGCGGCCAGGGTTAGGCTCTGATACCAAATTGTCACATCCCGGCCCGGAGCGGATCACTTCCCGGGCCCACTCCACTACCGTAGCACGATATTGTCCGCTTTGGGCTTAGCATTCCCTCACGGTTTTGTTTTTGGGAACTCACGAGCAACTTCCCAGTGGGTCACCCATCATGGGATTGCTCTAGCCCCATTCTCGCTTAACTTCGGAGTTCCTATAGAACCCGAAGCCAGTGAGCTCCCAAAAGGCCTCGTGCTAGGTAGAGATGTGAATATACATTTAAGGATCACTCCCCTGGGCGATGTGGGATGTTACAAAAATAATAAAGAAAAGTTAAAATAAAAATTTAAAAAAAAAAAACCTCGGTTCGTTCCCTTCTCCCCCCCTCCTCTCTCTCTTCTTCCCTATCTTCATCTTCTTTCCCCTTCCTGCAACCCAGAAAAAAGAAAAAAAAAAAAAGAAAAAAAAAACCAATTTGTATTCCCCCTGCAAACCCCCCCCCCCACCCCCTCTTCTCCCTGCACCCACCCTCGCTTCCACCCTTTGCACCCACCCTCGCACCCACCCTCCACACCCAACCTCGTACCCACCCTCTTCCCTTCGCATCCATTTTCTCTACGCCCTGGTTCTCCACCCGAGAAATCGGCCTGGCGAAGGTTTCCCGATTCCACCTCAACGAGATCTGGGTTTTTTTATTTTATTTTTCTTTTGGGTTGTAGGTAGTGGGTGCGAGGGTGGGTGCGGAGGGTTTAGGGAACACGTGAGGGGGGAAGAAAGGAAGGGGTGGTCGGGGAAGATAAAGATGGGTTTTTTTTTTTTTTTTCTCCTCTTTTTTGGGTTGCAGGTTGGGCTTAGGTGGGGGAGAAAAGGGTGGGTGCGGGCGAAGACAAATTGGTTTTTTTTTTTTTTTATTTATTTATTTTTCTTCTTCTTTTTTATGGGTTGCAGGAAGGGGGAAGAAGACGAAGATGGGGAAGAAGAAAGAGAAGGGTGGGGGGGAAGGGGATGAACAGAGGGTTTTTTTTTTTTTTTTTTTTTTTTTTTTTAACTTTTCTTTATTATTTTAATATTAAAAAAATATTAAATGATTTTTTTTTAGTTTTTAATAATATTTTATTAATTTTTTAATAGAAAGTGGGCCTCGGATCAAGCCACGTCAGCATTTAACTGAGAAATTCACGCTAAGCTAACGGAAGGTATAACATTGGACCAAATTCTAAATATGAAGTATGACATTGTTAATTTTAAAAGATGAGGTATGATAGTGTCATGAGACCCATAGTTGAGGTAGTTTTTTTGTCAATTACCCTCTTCTTTTTTTTTTTTTTTTAACAATAAGGCGACTCAGAGATGTTAAAATTTATATATAATTGGTTATGGTTTTCTTTTCAGAAAAATAGATCATTTCTCGTTTGTATAAGTTTTAGAACGAATATATTTAAATTGAGACTTAAAAATTATACAGTTGGGATTTATTGGGCTAGGTTCCCTCTCTGAGGATTTGGGCTTGCAAACATGATACATGCATAAACACTCGCACGGAAGTGATCAAATGAGGACGACGTAAGGGTCACTCCGCCTATGTAATGATCCGGGGATATAATTTAGAAATAATTTAGTCATTTGAATTAATTAACCAAATAAATCAATATTAAATGTATATAAGAACAAGAAGTAGTTGATGTTCACGGGTGTCTACGTAGGCCATTGGTGATCTTGTGATCCAAATAACCAAAAATAATTAATCATACATTAAAGTAATAAAATTTTAACATGCACTGTAGACCACCCAAATTTGGTGTGGAATCTCGAGCGCTAGCAGCTAAAATCTATGCCAGCCATGCTTCACATGCTGCTTTCCCACTATGAATATATGTGTAGTTAATTTATTACTGATTATTATTTCCAATATATATGTTCAATAGTACGATCACTCTAATTTGCACTCTATAAATACGACTTTGACAATCTTCATTATCACAAAATAAATTAAGTGAAGATATATACATAGAGATGGATTCCAAAAGTTCTTCAACCCTTGCTCTATTCCTCTCTGTCAACTTTCTCTTTTGTGTCCTTGCAAGTGGCTGTTACACTTGTCCTCAGCAGCCTCATCAGCCAATCACAAACCCTAAACCAAACCCAATTCCAAGTGCTGCCTCAAAGAGCTGCCCGAGAGATAGCCTAAAATTGGGGGTTTGTGCCAAGTTGCTTAATGGGGTAGTTGGGGCAGTTGTTGGGAACCCACCAGATCACCCTTGTTGTGCTTTGCTTGAAGGCCTTGTTGACCTTGAAGTTGCTGTGTGCCTCTGCACTGCCATTAAAGCCAACATCCTTGGTATCAACCTTAACATTCCCATTGCTTTGAGCTTGATCATTGATGGTTGTGCAAAGAATGTCCCTGCGGGCTTCAAATGTGCATAAGAAACTATATCTTGTCCTATTTGTATTTCTCGTAAGTGAGGCAAAGCATGCTAGGTTGATTTCTTTCTTGTATTTGGTTAACAAGACGATGTTTATTTTCCTCTGCCAAGTTTTCAATATCTCTTACATTGAGATTACAACTCGAATTCTAATTCCCTAAGGCAGTTTTGAAGTTTTACTAAGTTTTACTTCAATGTGTACAATATATGCTTTATATTTAATGTTTGTCTCTATACACACACGCACCATATGTGTGTATAATATACTTATACGCACACAAAAAAGTGAGAAGATAATCAGTTAGTAACTGCTGCATGGGAGCTCTCTTACATACAGCTGAGCGGAATGCTTCATCACTTTCTTTTTAAGAGGGCTCGAGCTTATGCCAACCGCATGGTAAATGAATCTCTAGATTTAACCATCTTTTGATTAGATAAGGCATCTTTGTGTGTGAACTGAATAATAATGATGAATGATTTCCTGTGAAGAACTGTCGGTACGATACATTAAGTGTCCCACATAGAAGAATATTTTTACATAATGAGTATATTACGCAATAACTCTCCTTAAATAGTATCGATGTCGTTTGAAATAGAACTCCACACTTGATTAGTTGTCCCACTCACTTTTGAGTGCGGGTAGCAAACAAAACCCCACGGTTGGAGGTCACATGGCCTAACCCAACCCCATATATCCAGAGAACATTAAACGAGTACATCGTCATGCGGCGTTTTGTGCCAATAAAATAAGAACATGTGCCCACTAACTTACATGTCTTTATTTCATAGGAATGAGACGACACCGTGACGGTATATCACTGTCACGTAAATCCTTCTCCTATATTGTATATGATTCTTTTTAATCAGATAAAATGTATAGGAGGAATACCACATTGTTGTTAGGAGTATAAGAACGTGTTGTTAAGATGTTGACAAGTGTCAATAGATTAGAAAGTTAGATACAAACTGTTAGAATGTTAGCTTAGCTTGTAAGCTAACATAGATAAGTACATAAGAATGGTTGTGTCTCATTCACTCAAGATCAATGAAAGTCAATCATTTCTTAATACACAAGAAAGCTCTCTCTCTCTCTCTCTATTGTAAAACCCCAATTTAATTTGGTTTACATGGTATCTTTGCTGGAAAAGCTTTAAAGATTGGCAAAGTTTTGATCTTGGTTCTACGACTTCTGCTTCCATCTTTGATCTCTATCAGTCTCTCTCTTCGCCTCAACTTTACTTTCAAGAACTCCTTCTCTCTTCGATTTGTATATCAAATCTGCGTTGTATCTTGCACCCAAGGTGTTCAATAAAAGCCACAAGTCAATTTTCTAATTTAAATTTTGAGTTTTTCTTTATCACGATGGTGACAACATCTCAAATACACATTGTCTAATCTCCAATCACTTCTCTGATTTCATCAATCTCGACTTCTGTAATTTTGAAGCCCAATGATTCTAATTATCTGCCATGGCATTTCCAGATGCAGTTGTTACTTGAGGGTCAAGGTATTGTGAACTTTGTGGATGGCTTCAATCTGTGCCTACACAATTTCTTAACACTGGTTCTCGTGATTTAGAGGTCAACTATGGTGGTTCTTCTATAAGAATTAAGTCTGATGCATACAAGATATGAATGATACATGACCGTGCTTTGATGTAGTTGATTACAACAACTTTATCTTCCGCAGCTCTCTCTTGTGCTATTGGCAGCACTAGCTCTCAAGACTTAAGGATTCGTCGGAAGGAATAATTGACCACAGCCACACGAACAAGCATTTTTCAGATGAAATCTGAACTTCAAACTGTCAATCTATCATTGTTTATTTGCAAAGAATTAAAGAAGTTAGGAATTTTCTGTCTGCAGCTGGGGTAATTTTTTATGATGATGGTATTGTGATACTCACTTTGAATGGATTACCCGCTGAATATAATACTATTCGATCTATGATTAGAGGTCGTGAAAATGTGATATCTTTGAAGAGTCTTCCATCTCAGTTACTTGTTGAGGAAGCTATGGTTGAGAATGTTTCTGTTAATCCTATGCTTTCTGCATTGGTTGCTAATACAAATGATTTTACTACTAAATCTGGTGGTAACTCTTCATCTAGTGGTTATAAATCTTTCAATAACAAGAACAAGGGCAAGTTTAATCAGTCATTTAACTCTTCAATGCAAACCTGTCAAATTTGTGGTAAGTATAATTATCTTGTCGATACTTGCAGATTTAGAAATGCTCTTGTTAATACTGGTTGTCAAATCTATAGCAAGAACAACCATTTTGCTGATACCTACAGACTCAGAAACAATGCATCTTCTCAAGGTTGTTTCATTTGTGGAAAACCTCATCGTAGGGCTGCTTCTTATGTTCAGAGATCCTCCTATCCTATGAATGCACTTTATACATGCTATTCATATGTTCCATCTGTACCTCATCAAGGTTCCATTGACAATTCTCATCAAGTTTGGATTATATACTCAAGGGCAACAAATCATATGACTGTTGATTTAAATAATTTGTCTCTTGCCACTCCATATCCATCTAATGAAATCATACAGACAACAAATCGTGAAGGTTTAGCAGCCATATCACACATTGGTTCTTCCTCTATTAGTACTGCATTGTAGTTTTTGTGATTGAAATTTGTTCTTTATGTTCCTCGATTAACACAAAACTTGCTCTTTATACACATAATATGTTTACTAATAATTGCTGGTTAATATTAATGCCTTTTGCATTGGAATCTGGACAAAACCGCATAGAGGATACTTTTCAAAGGATTATATAGTAATGGATTGTTCCTTATACCTACATCAACTAAGTCTGGTTCATAGAAGCAAGTTTTTGGTGTTGCTTATCTTGAAAAATAAGTTACCCTTAAGCATATAGCATGGTAGACTAGGTCATCCTTCTAACTCCATAGTTTCTCAAATGTTAGCCAAATCCAAAGTGTCTGTTATGTCTGAAAGTATACCTATGTTGTGTCAAAATTGTATAAAAGTTAAATTCACCAAATTGCCTTTCAAGACTGATGTGTCTAAATCAGTTCACCCTTTTGCAACTGTACACAGTGATGTATAGGGCCCAGCTTCTTATGTTTCCATTGAACGGTTTAAATACTATGTAATCTTCATAAATGAGTGTACTAAATATTGTTGGATTTTTTCCAATTTGCTGTAAAAGTGATGTTTGTTCCACTTTAGTCTCTCTTTATAATTTCATTCTGAATCAATTTCATGTTTCCATTAAGACACTTCAAAGTGATGGGGTGGGGGCCCGGGGGAGGGGGGTGTTGGGGGTGGGGGGGGGGGGGGGTGTTGGGGTGGGGGGTGTGGGGGTTGGGGGTGGAATACATAGGTAAATCTTTTCAATAATTTTTATTACAAAGGCATTGGTCATCACATGTCATGTCCTCAAACACTAGAACAAAATGGGCTAGCTGAGAGGAAACATAGACATTTCATTGAAACTATAATTACCTTTTTACAGACAACATTATTACCTCAATCTTTTTTGTCTTTTGCTTGTCAAGCTTATGTCTACCATTTGATCATTATTTCACTTTGTTACTGAGATTAGTTATCTCAGAGTGTTTAGATGCTCTTGTTTCCTTTCCTTAGACACAATAACAGCACAAGGCTACAACCCATAATAAAAAAGTGTGTTTTTAGGCTATGCATTTAAGTACAAAGGTTATATTTGTTATGAGATATCAAAGAGAAGAGTATTCATTTCCAGACATGTGTTATTTGATGAAAGTGAGTTTTCATATTCCACTTTAGTAAGTCAAGAGTCACTACTATTGTCAAAATTGTCTTCCTCCCCAATTCAGCCTACATCACTAATTCTAAATCAACACAGTGTAATGGTTATGCGTCAGTTACATGGTATTGATTCTATAATTCCATTCAGAGTTGAGTCTAGTCCTACACATATGCCTATGCCTTTATCTACATCTAGTATTAAAGCATCAACAGAAGCCCACCCATTACTGCTCATGAATCTCAGTCCTCTTCCTCCCCAATCCTTGTGGTTCATAAATTCATTCTTAACAGAATATAAGTCATTCTATCAATTTCATCTCTTAATTTGCATCCAATGCAGACAAGGTCCAAGAGTGGTATATCTAAGAAGAGTGCATTGGTCTCTACAATTCATGAAAATAGAGGTGTTGATCTTGCCAAAGTTGAACCTGCTACCTATAGTTCAGCCTAAAGTCTTTAGTATGGACTTAAGCCATGAAAAAAGAACTTGTAGCTTTAGATTGTCAAGGTACATAATCTCTTGTCCCTCTACACTACTACGAAACCATTTATTAGTGTTGTTATGATAACCGATGATAGGAGCATATTCATGCGACTTAAATGGCTTGTTCTCGTGCATTTACGTTATGTTTCTCTCGTTATTTTAGTCCTTTATGCTTCTTTTGTGTGTTTTCAGGTTCTAAGGGCCTAGGGAGCAAGAAAGTGCATTTTGAGGCCATTTGGAGCATTTTTGGGCATGGATTGGATAGCTTATCCATGGAGCCAAGAGGATGGACGAATTTGAAGGCCTTGTATGCACTTGAAGACACAACACATTATGCCATACAAACCAACCTATTTTAGGCCCATTCTATGTACTTAAACCCTAGCCCTTTAAACTAGTTCATTTATCACTTATCAAACCATTCACTTATCACTCACCACATATCATATATTTATTACTTATCATATCATTCATTCATCTACATATCAATAACCACTTATCTTATCACTCAACATATCATACACTTATCACTCATCACACTTCATTATTACACCACCATTCATTCTTTAAAACACAAACAACATTCACATGCAAACACAAGCTTTAACCAACAAACAAAACAGCCAACACATGCACCAAAACACCTTTGCCGTGGCCTTCACTCCCCCTTGCATTTTCAGCCATTCCACTTCATCATTACACCACCTTCTCCATCTTTAATCACATGCACCACTAATTCAACACATGCACTTGTTCCTCCATTAAATCAACCACATTCATCACCAAAGAACCTTTGTGCCGTGAGTTCCATTGCATTTCCAGCATCCTCACATGCATTCCCTTCACATTCACCCACATGCACATTCAATCATTCACACATCCACCACTCATTCTTCATCATTTCAACCACCTACATGCATTAATTATTAAACTCTTCATCATTGCATCCAGAAAATGAGCAAGAAAGCTTCCCAAACACATGCAAATCCATTCCAATGCCGTGGGTTCCCTTTGCTCCCCTTGTGCAATTCCAGTTTTCACATGTGTCCTAGCTGTTTTTCCATCATTCCTCCACACAAATGCTTAAACAAACAGCCATATGTTCCCTCCACCACCCCTATAAATACCCTAGCATTCATTCATTCACTCGCCATTCAATTCATATCTCATTTCATACACAACACACCACAAACACTTCCATTCCTTCCCTAGCCGTGAGTTTCTTTCCATTTTGCATCTTTTCTTCCATCTCCAACCACTTCCCATCCCTCCAAAACACTTCACATAATCCCCAAAGCTCACCTTAGACCTTGTGCTACAACAACGAGGAAGAAAAGAGTGCCTAAACGTTCATACAATTCAAGTTAGAGTTGTTGGAATGTTTGGGTGTTTCTTTGATTTCAAAGTTTAAATTCAATTCTCTTTGTTGTGTACGTATAAGGATTGGAAGAGAAGAGTGCCTAAACGTTCATACAATTCAAGTTGAGTTGTTGGAATGTTTAGGGGTTTCTTTGATTTCAAACTTATGAGGAACTAAACCCCCTTTAGCTAGGGGGTGATTCGAAACTATGTTTATATTTGCAATATGAATTGATTACTTTTGGTTGGTATTTCATAAGTTGTGGATTCAATTCGTTTAACTGTTTGATTGATAAATTATTTATGTATGTTCATTAAGATTGCAAGCTTAATTTTCATGCATGAATATGACGCTAGAATATAAGTGAGTTTCACCTAATCATTATGAACTTATATTCACAAGTAGTGGAGGTTGCTTATAAACAATCGCGTTAAACGAATTCTTGGCATAAGTTTCATGCGTATTCCATAGTAACGAATGCCTCGTCGATGTTTATGATTTCCGTTGAACTTAATGATCTTTGTTGAATGTCTCTATCATGCGTATTCCATAGTTAGGGACTTTGATTAAGAATAATTTGGTTGTAATGCGTATTCCATTCAATCCAATGAATCTAGGGAAATCTGAAAGTTAATTTAAGCGAACCTAATTAACTTGGAGCATTGAGTTTCATAATTTATCGAAAGACCAACCGAAAATCAATCTTGTATTGCAAGTGTAACATGTGTGGAGAAGAACCCCTTGGCTATTCCATCATCCATATTTTCATCACATTCATATTTACGTTTATTCGTTTTACAATTTGCTTAGTTTATTAACTTGTTTTGTTATTTCAATTTTCGTCAAATCAAACTTCCCCCCCCTTATTTTGTTAAGTCTTAATCATTTGATTTGTCTTATTTTATGTTTTTAAAGTATTTGGAGTCTTTTGAACTTGTTTTGAGTCTTTTAAGTTTGTCTTAGTGTTTTAAAAGTTAGTTTTATTTATTTAAGTCAAGTGTTTAGCATCCCTAGTTAATCCCCGGTTAGAACGATCCCTACTTACATCATTACTACAATTGTCACAAATAGGGTTTAATTTGTATGCGTATAATGCTCGCATCAAATTTTGGCGCCGTTGCCGGGGATTAGCAAAGTTGCTAATCCCTTGTCTTTATTTTTATATTTTGTTTTTCGTGCATTCTTATTTCAGATTCTTAGTTTGTTTGTTTCCTTGTTTTTTTTTAGGTACTGTGTATGACTCGTAGCTCTCGTCCTATTATAGAGAACATCTCCGACTTTGACGGTGATTTTGAACGCACTTTGAGGAGAACGAGGAGTCAACAAGAGCCACCACAACCTCCACCACAACCTGGGCTTGAAGAAGACGCGGTAGGTGTAGAAGAAAAGCCCACGGATCAGATTTTTGAAGAAGAACAAGCCATGGCAGCAGATAATAGAACCATCAAGGAGCTTTCGGCCTCGGGTTTGGCCAATGCAGACCCTCTTTGCATTCAATACCCCGCGGCTGCCCAAGGCAAGACCGATGAATTTGAACTCAAATCCAGTTTGTTACACCATATTCCGAAGTTCCATGGCTTATCTATGGAAGACCCCAACAAACACTTGAAGGAGTTCGAGGTGGTTTGTTCGAGCATGACCCCCGTCAATGTGGATGGGAGTATATTGAAGATGAAGGCCTTTCCATTTTCACTTATGGACAAGGCCAAAGATTGGCTCTACGAACTAGCCCCGGGAACTGTGACTTCGTGGGAGAGTATGAAGTGTGCTTTCTTGGAGAAATTCTTCCCTACTTCGAGAGTGATTCTCCTACGGAAGAAAATTAGTGGTATTCAACAGAATCATGGTGAGACATTCCCGGCTTATTATGAGCGCTTCAAGGGCCTTGTAGCTTCATGTCCTCAACATCAAATGAAGGAGGAACTTCTCCTTCAATATTTCTATGAGGGCCTCCTTCCTATCGAACGTCAAATGCTTGATGCATCAGCGGGAGGAGCATTGGTGGACAAAACACCAAGGGATGCCAAGAATCTCATAGCTAACCGAGCGCTCAACGCCCAACAATATGAAGGAGTGGGCCAAAGGGAAGCACCACGGCAACAAAGTGTAAATGAGGTGAGTGCTATTTCTGAAATTCAATCACAACTTGCTAATCTTACTTCTCTTGTTTCTCAGGTTGTGATTGGTCCAAAAGCACAAGAACACCAAGTTTGTGGCGTGTGCTCAATTCAAGGGCATCCATCCGACAAGTGCCCTCAACTAATCGAGAATGGCGGGTGGGAATCTGCCAATGCCATGGGCTATGGGAATCAAAACCAACCAAGGAACGATCCATATTCTAACACATATAATCCAGGTTGGAGAGACCATCCAAACTTCAAATGGAGGGAGCCACAACAAGCTGCCCAACAAGGAGGATTTAGGCCAAACCCCCCTGGTTTTTATTCCAAGCCGTATGCACCCCAACAATCCCAACAACCTTCGGCATCATCTCATTCAGGTACGTCTTTGGAAAGTAATCAAGCTATGCAATTACTAACCTCTATTTCGCAGGGGTTGCAAAATCAAAACAACCGGATAGAAAATAACGAGAAGGAGATGATGGATATGAAGAAACAAATAGGGCAGATTTCTGAGTTCCTTGGACAAATTAGAGAGCAAGGAAAGCTTCCTAGCTCAACCACAGTCAATCCAAAGGGAGGATTCGAATCCGCCAAGGCCATCACCCTAAGGGGTGGAAAAGAAGTTGGGACCGAGCCAAACAATCCCAAATCTGCCCAGAAAGTAGATGAAGATACGACACAACCTGAGGAAGTATCTAGCTCACCCACGGTAAGGGTGAAAAACCCAATGCCGCAAGCCCCCAATCACCCTAACTCGGCCAAATCAGGTAATTTAAGTTCAAATTCATGTACTTCAAGTTCTAATCTGCCCAATGTACCTTTTCCTCGCAGGTTCATGCAAGAAAAAAAGGAAGAAAGCGAGAAGGACATTCTTGAAACGTTCCGGAAGGTGCAAGTGAACATACCGCTTCTCGATGCAATCAAACAGATTCCAAAGTATGCTAAATTCCTCAAGGACCTATGCAATACAAGGAGAAGAAGGGCAAACAAAGAGGTAGTGAAGGTAAGCGAGAATGTGTCCGCTGTTTTGCAACGTAAACTGCCTACCAAGTGCAAAGACCCCGGTAGTTTCACGATTCCTTGTGTGATTGGACATAATCGTTTTGAACATGCCATGCTTGATTTAGGTGCATCCATAAATGTCATGCCTTATTCTATTTATGCATCTATGAATTTGGGTGAATTAAAACAAGATGGTGTAATTATACAATTGGCCGACCGTTCTAACGCGTATCCAAAAGGAGTTTTGGAAGATGTGCTTGTGCAGGTGAACCATTTAATTTTTCCGGCTGATTTCTACATCCTAGACATGGAGGATTCAGCCCATTCTACATCTTTGCCGATTCTCCTTGGTAGGCCATTCATGAAGACGGCCCGAACGAAGATTGATGTATACAAAGGCACCTTGACAATGGAATTCGATGGGGAAGTGATTGATTTTAATATTTCTGAAACTATGAGATATCCCGTGGATGACCATTCTTGTTTTTCCATTGATGTTATCGATTCTTTGGCGCAGGTATACCTTGAAGAATTGAACGAGGACGCCCTAGAAACAACCATCACTAAGGCCATAGAGCGCAAAAATGAAGGATTTGGGCCAATGCAAGGCCACGGCAAGGAGGAGGAATTCTTTGCAATGGGTTCTAGAGAAGAAATAATTGAGGTTGTGGCAGCCCTTGAGTCATTGCCACAACAATATGGTAAGGTTCCACTCTCACTTTCAAATTCAGTTTCCACTAAGATGCTACCTTCTGTTGTTCAGGCACCTTCGCTTGAACTTAAGCCGTTGCCGGACCATTTGAAGTATGTGTTTTTGGGGGAAGGCGAAACATTGCCCGTCATCATTTCATCAAGTCTCACGGCAATGGAGGAGGAGAAGCTTGTGAGGGTGCTGCGAGAGCACAAAACGGCCATCGGGTGGACTTTGGCCGACATTAAAGGAATAAGCCCTACCACATGCATGCACCGTATACTTCTTGAGGAGGGGACTAAGCCATCCCGAGAGGCTCAACGCCGTCTCAACCCTCCGATGATGGAAGTGGTGAAGAAGGAAATAATCAAGCTTTTGGATTGCGGAGTGATCTACCCTATCTCCGATAGCCGTTGGGTCTCTCCAGTTCAAGTCGTTCCCAAGAAGTCCGGAGTAACTGTTATCAAGAATGATGAGAATGAGCTCGTGCCTACACGCATTCAGACTGGATGGCGAGTATGTATCGATTACCGGAAGCTAAATGCCATGACTAGGAAAGATCACTTTCCTTTGCCATTCATCGACCAGATGCTCGAAAGGTTAGCCGGTCATGCTTTTTACTGTTTTCTTGATGGATACTCTGGATATAACCAAATTGTGATAGCACCGGATGATCAAGAGAAGACCACATTCACATGTCCCTTTGGAACATTTGCTTATCGTCGTATGTCATTTGGCTTATGCAACGCACCGGCCACTTTCCAAAGGTGTATGGTAAGTATATTTTCCGATTTTGTTGAAAAGATCATTGAGGTTTTCATGGATGATTTCAGTGTATTTGGGAGTTCATTTGATAATTGCTTGGATAATCTGATCTTAATTTTGAAACGATGTGTTGAAACTAACCTTGTCTTGAATTGGGAGAAATGTCACTTTATGGTGAAACAAGGTATAGTTTTAGGACATATTGTTTCAGAAAAAGGAATTGAAGTAGATAAATCGAAAATAGACATTGTACGTCACTTACCCTCTCCTACTTCGGTTAGAGAGGTACGTTCGTTTCTTGGCCATGCAGGGTTCTATAGGCGTTTTATCAAGGACTTCTCCAAGATGTCCAACCCTCTTTGCCGATTGCTTCAAAAAGATGTGCCATTCAAGTTTGATGAAGAGTGTAATTCGGCATTTAACCAACTCAAGGAGAAGCTAGTCTCGGCCCCCATTATTGTACCTCCAGATTGGAGCCTTCCGTTCGAGCTCATGTGCGATGCATCCGACTATGCATTAGGAGCTGTTCTAGGACAAAGAAGAGACAAGCGGCCGCATGTCATATACTATGCCTCTCGGACTCTCAATGATGCCCAATTGAATTACTCCACGACGGAAAAAGAACTTCTAGCTGTGGTTTTTGCTTTAGATAAATTCCGTTCATATTTAATTGGTACTAAAGTAATCGTTTATTCTG
Source organism: Pyrus communis (assembly GCF_041283825.1). Lineage (NCBI taxonomy): Eukaryota > Viridiplantae > Streptophyta > Magnoliopsida > Rosales > Rosaceae > Pyrus > Pyrus communis. The sequence goes on along the minus strand of NC_142570.1, from coordinate 18,195,265 downwards.
ATCATGCAGCTTTGAGGTACTTGCTCACGAAAAAGGAAGCAAAGCCGAGGCTTATCCGTTGGATTCTTCTTCTTCAAGAATTTGATATTGAAATCCGGGATAAGAAAGGAAGCGAGAATGTAGTGGCTGACCATTTAAGCCGAATGATCCACGAGGAGCATGAACATGCCGTACCTATCCCTGAAACTTTTCCCGATGAGCAGCTGCTTTCCATTGAGGTAAGTGAACCATGGTATGCAGATTTAGTGAATTACTTGGTGGCTAAACAAATTCCAAATGAACTAAACAAGCACCAACGTGATAAGCTTAAAAATGATGCACGTTTCTATGTTTGGGATGACCCTTATTTGTGGAAGTATTGCTCAGATCAAATTATACGTAGATGTGTGCATGATTCTGAATTTCACTCAATTCTAAGCTTTTGTCACACATATGCATGTGGTGGTCATTTTGGCACACAACGCACTGCCCTCAAGGTTTTAGAGTGTGGTTTTTATTGGCCGACTATATTTAGGGATGCTAGAACCTTTTGTATGTCTTGTGATCGTTGCCAACGAATGGGTAACATAGGTACCAAGGACCAAATGCCGCAAACCCCTGTCTTTAATGTTGAAATTTTTGATGTTTGGGGAATTGATTTCATGGGCCCTTTCCCTCCATCTTATGGTTTCACTTATATCTTGCTTGCCGTTGATTATGTTTCTAAATGGGTGGAAGCAAAAGGCACCCGTACTAACGATTCTAAGGTGGTTGCAGATTTCGTGAAAACTAACATTTTTGCTAGGTTTGGAATGCCGAGAGTAATCATAAGTGATGGAGGGTCTCACTTTTGCAATCGGACCATTGAGGCGTTGCTAAGAAAGTACCATGTCAACCATAAGGTCTCCACACCTTACCATCCTCAAACAAATGGCCAAGCCGAGGTGTCTAACCGAGAAATCAAACAAATTTTGGAGAAGACCGTTGGACCAACAAGGAGGGATTGGAGCTTACGTTTAGATGATGCACTGTGGGCATATCGTACGGCATACAAAACACCCATTGGGATGTCACCTTTTCGGCTCGTCTATGGTAAGCCATGTCATTTGCCCGTAGAGTTAGAGCACAAGGCACATTGGGCCGTGAAGATTTTCAACATGGACATAGATGCAGCGGGAGTTCATAGGAAGCTCCAATTGAATGAACTTGAGGAGATTCGGAATGAAGCCTATGAGAATGCCCGGATGTACAAAGCCAAGACCAAAGCATTCCATGATAAAATGATTCGAACCAAGACCTTCACAGTTGGGCAGAAAGTGTTACTTTTTAACTCTCGCCTACGTTTGTTTCCTGGTAAGTTGCGTTCTAAATGGATTGGCCCGTTTGTTGTTACTAATATTTTCCCTCATGGTGCAGTGCAAATCAAAAGTTCAAGGACGCAGCAAGAATTCAAAGTGAATGGGCATCGATTGAAGCCCTATTACGAGATGTTTGAGGAGCATGTCGTGGAGGAGGTACCCTTCCATGCCGTGGAACCTAGTCAAGCTTAAACGGAGGTACCGTCCGGCTGCAAGACGTAAAAGAAAGCGCTTCGTGGGAGGCAACCCATGCATCCGAATAGAGAAGAACTTGGAAACCCCTTTAAGAGACTTATTTTTATTCCTTTCTTTTTCTTTACTGCCTTTACTTTGCTTTCTTTCTCGTATTTGTTTATTTGCTTGCTCTGTTGTGACTTTCTGCTTAAAACATTGAGGACAAAGTTTGATTTAAGTGTGGGGGGGTAAACAATTTGTATTTGCATGAATTTCGTGGGATTTATTCACCTTTCACTTAGAATGTTGTTTCTTGCTGTTTTAAGCATTTTTAGAGTGTTTTAGTGTGTTTTATAGTGTCTTGGTATAAAACTCCGAAAATTTAAAAAAAAAAAAAAAAAATTCTTTTGAAAAAACCCAAAAATATGTGTTTTTAGAGTCATTTGAGTCAATTTGTTGCTATTTCGTTTCTGCCTTGTTAGGTTGTTTAGTTGTTATTGTTTGTTTGTTTATTAATTGTGTGAGTTTATGATTGTAACATTGAGAAAATGTTTGATTTATTGATAGGCACTGCTAAACAAAGAAAGATGGTGCTTCACAAAGGTTGTTTGCTTGAGGCCCCACTACGTGGCTTTACTCTTGAAGCGGAAGGCGTAGGAACAGAAGGCATCGGAGCGGAAGGCGTAGGAACAGAAGGCATCGGAGCGGGAGGCATCGAAGATAGAGCATTCCAGGCCTCAATAGTTGGCCAAGCGCTGGATGAGCCAGGAAAAAGGTGCCTCTGGAGGAAAGACGAGAACCTTTGACGGTCACTGTGAATCCGACCTTCAGACTCTTGCAGCTCATCAAGCTTCCTCTTCATGCCCGTCGAATAGTTGTTTGCAAGCACGTGCAAACTTCTATTCTCATACTTCAGCTGCTGGATCTCCTGCTTGAGACTTTCCACCTCTGCCATCAATGATTCCACCTGACGGGAGCGGGCAAGCAGGCGTTGGCCCATGTTGGACACAGAACTCGCACACTGAACACTAAGTGCGAGGGACTCTTGAACGGCCAACTCATCGGACCGTCCTGACAGCAGCCTACTATCTTTCGGAGTGAAGAGGTTCCTAGCTACTATTGTAGCTGTTGTGGCGTCCTGCATCACGGAGTCTTCACCTGTGAGAGGACCGTTAGAAGAAAAGAAAGAAGGGCGCCATACGTTACCTTGACGCGGCGCGCCCGCATCACTGCTAAGGTTTAATTCCAAGCTAAAGTTCGATGAGTTTGCCATTTTTCAAAAGTGTTCAAGGGGTGGATGGAATTGATTCTCAAAGGGCCGGAGTCGATTTTTCAAGAATGGGATTTCTTCAGAGTGTATTTGTTGGGGTGATCGATAGCTCCATAAAAAGCCATGGCGACGCGTCCACCGATTCAGAGATCCGGATTTTCCTCCGCAAATTTCGACGACGCTTTCGCGGCTTTTCAGAAAACGCGCTCAGCTTTGTCAAAAGATATCTGACAAAGCTGATAACACGTGGAGGCCATCATCTCAATTACACGTCTTTAGCCGACAAGCGCAAAGTTCGGCGACGCTTTCTCTGCTTTTCAGAAAACGCGTGCAGCTTTGTCAAAAGAGCCGCACCCGTGACTACTTTTGCCATGCAGAAATCGAAGAGCCGTTCGTTCAGAAATCGAAGAGACGTCTGTCGACAAAGGGTAAAAGAGCAGTACCACCACTTTCTATTCAGAAAATCCCTATATTTGTCGACCTTCATCTCTTATGGCAAGGCAGACTTGAAGAAAATGCCCACCAACTCTCTCTCACCTCTGAGGGCGCACTCCCAGCAAAGCCTTTTGAATTACTCAAAATTTTCTTCTTCCCCAAAGATGATACCAGACGCCTGGAGTAAAGATGACCCAGGAGGAAATGCATGTGCTGATTCATGCACCGCTTCTTCAAAAGCAAAGGTATCTCATATCATAAAGGTCAAAAGCAAAAGTATCTCATATCATGCTCTTTCCCTGTCTTTTTCTTTGTCCTTGTTCTTACTCGCATGGCAAAGTGAAAGAAGCAATCAGCCGGCACTTGGAGTCAGTCTTCCGATCTGGAGCCAACTGCCTGGAACCTATTCCTGATTGCTTACCTAGCGTTGCTCTCGAGTAGTCATCTTCAACGGTTGATACACTTCCAGAGAAGGGACCACTCCTGCAAAGATTGAACAAAGAAACAGATAAAGGGGAAAGCTCAGACCTTCGGGGAAGACCAAAAGAACCATCATGCTGCCCAGTTCAAGAAGTAGCACAAAGGAAAATCAACGATGGGCAGAAACCAGTTCAAGAGTAAGCATGTGGAATCACAAAGATCAAAAGCCTCAATGCAATTACCAAGGAGAAGATGGAATTTACACTCTATAACCAGATTTGCGTCTCTAAACTCTTCTCTTTGTTAATTACATTCTGCCATGTTTAGTATGTTTAAGTGTTTTTTTTGTGTATTTACTTATGTTTTGTGTGAATCTATGCTTAAAACATTGAGGACAATGTTTGATTTAAGTGTGGGGGGGTAACTAATGTTGTTAATGCAAATTCGTGGGATTTTATCACCCATAACTTCAAATATTGTTCCTTGCTGTTTTAAGGTGTTTTTAAGTTGTTTTAGAGTGTTTTAGTATGTTTTGTTTTTATAACTCCGAAAAGCACATAAAAATTTGAAAAATTGTTTTGAAAAACCTAAAAAGAGTGTTTTGAGTCGTTTTTTTTGAGTTTGTGTCTTAGGGTACCTTCCAACACAATGATAAGGATTTGGTTTGTAATTGCATGACGGTTAAAAAGAGTTATTAACATAGAGAAAAGTTTGATTTACTCTTGGTATATGCTTGGTTATGGTTATAATGTATGACTTCACATGCAATCATAAAAGAAAAATTCGTTTTTGTAACATGCTTGAAGGAAGGAATTCAAACAAACGCTACAACCCTGTGAGACTCGAGCCATTACCTTCTTTGGAGAGTTATTTTCTGTGATTCTGTGTTTTCTAAAGTTGTTGCATGATCTCATTATTCCTTGCTTGGTTGCTACTTAGGATGCAATTGTATCATGATAGAACTAAATGCCAGAACTTATATCCGTTTCATTCAAAGCATGACATTGAATTGCATAACATATATCAAGATGAAGTTGTGTAGTTGCCACCATAACCAAATAGCCTTACTTCCCATATTTCGTATTTGTTGTAAGTTTTAACCCCGTTGAGCCGCGTTTAGCCTATTTTCTTTGCTAACCACATCACCCCTTACCTAGCCTAGAATAGGACCATCCGTACCCTTTGTTCTTGAAAGATAGTGAGCATGACTTAATTGAATTCCTTTTTATTAATATGTTGCAGAAAATAATCGTGGGGGAAGGGATTTTTGTGTGTATGTATGTGCCTAAGTCTTAAAGGAGGCACGAAAAAAAAAAAAAAAAAAAAAAAAAAAAAAGAAAAAGAAAAGTGAAAATAAGTGAGAATGGACTCACAAGTGGATTGTTGATGAAAGGGCCCAAAAAGTTTGAATATAGCCCTAAGTTTTGTGACTTCCCCTTGGGTGTTCAAAGTTAACTTCTGCGTTCTAAAGGGAATTCTAAGTGCCTAATTCAATACTTTGCTCACTATTGCTTTAAGAACGTTTGTGTACTCTACCTTTCTTTGTTAAACCATTACCCTTAGCCCCGTTACATCCCTCAACTTCTATCTTGAGTGTTATGTGTTTCAATTTGCGGAGTTTGAAATTGATATGAGCTTATGGAATCACTGGTTCTCATTCTAAGTAGTAGCATTCCATTCATGAGATCATATTCATGTCATTATCGTAAATCCAGAAAATGCTTTCTTTGTTATAACATATGTGAGATACTAGTCTTTCATGTTTACATCAATCTTCTCACATATACCTAGTGTAGGGAGTGTAGTCAGAAAATCTGTGTGAAAAACGAGTGCATATCTTGTAAGGATTTGAGCAAATTCTCTAAGGCATGTTACTACATTCAAAACATGGTTTTAAATGCTTAATTGTGAAATAGTATGTGGTGACTATGATTAAGAATGTACTTAAGTGTGAAGATGACTAAAATCTGTGAGAATGATGATTTTTAACATGTCATGTGCATTGGAAATCCCTAAGACGGTTGTTGGAAGGTTTAGGTTGTGTTTTACGTGTTTAGTGTCGTTTTGTTTATTTGTTTTTATTCTGTTTTGCTCGAGGACTAGCAAAAGCTAAGTGTGGGGGTATTTGATAGGAGCATATTCATGCGACTTAAATGGCTTGTTCTCGTGCATTTACGTTATGTTTCTCTCGTTATTTTAGTCCTTTATGCTTCTTTTGTGTGTTTTCAGGTTCTAAGGGCCTAGGGAGCAAGAAAGTGCATTTTGAGGCCATTTGGAGCATTTTTGGGCATGGATTGGATAGCTTATCCATGGAGCCAAGAGGATGGACGAATTTGAAGGCCTTGTATGCACTTGAAGACACAACACATTATGCCATACAAACCAACCTATTTTAGGCCCATTCTATGTACTTAAACCCTAGCCCTTTAAACTAGTTCATTTATCACTTATCAAACCATTCACTTATCACTCACCACATATCATATATTTATTACTTATCATATCATTCATTCATCTACATATCAATAACCACTTATCTTATCACTCAACATATCATACACTTATCACTCATCACACTTCATTATTACACCACCATTCATTCTTTAAAACACAAACAACATTCACATGCAAACACAAGCTTTAACCAACAAACAAAACAGCCAACACATGCACCAAAACACCTTTGCCGTGGCCTTCACTCCCCCTTGCATTTTCAGCCATTCCACTTCATCATTACACCACCTTCTCCATCTTTAATCACATGCACCACTAATTCAACACATGCACTTGTTCCTCCATTAAATCAACCACATTCATCACCAAAGAACCTTTGTGCCGTGAGTTCCATTGCATTTCCAGCATCCTCACATGCATTCCCTTCACATTCACCCACATGCACATTCAATCATTCACACATCCACCACTCATTCTTCATCATTTCAACCACCTACATGCATTAATTATTAAACTCTTCATCATTGCATCCAGAAAATGAGCAAGAAAGCTTCCCAAACACATGCAAATCCATTCCAATGCCGTGGGTTCCCTTTGCTCCCCTTGTGCAATTCCAGTTTTCACATGTGTCCTAGCTGTTTTTCCATCATTCCTCCACACAAATGCTTAAACAAACAGCCATATGTTCCCTCCACCACCCCTATAAATACCCTAGCATTCATTCATTCACTCGCCATTCAATTCATATCTCATTTCATACACAACACACCACAAACACTTCCATTCCTTCCCTAGCCGTGAGTTTCTTTCCATTTTGCATCTTTTCTTCCATCTCCAACCACTTCCCATCCCTCCAAAACACTTCACATAATCCCCAAAGCTCACCTTAGACCTTGTGCTACAACAACGAGGAAGAAAAGAGTGCCTAAACGTTCATACAATTCAAGTTAGAGTTGTTGGAATGTTTGGGTGTTTCTTTGATTTCAAAGTTTAAATTCAATTCTCTTTGTTGTGTACGTATAAGGATTGGAAGAGAAGAGTGCCTAAACGTTCATACAATTCAAGTTGAGTTGTTGGAATGTTTAGGGGTTTCTTTGATTTCAAACTTATGAGGAACTAAACCCCCTTTAGCTAGGGGGTGATTCGAAACTATGTTTATATTTGCAATATGAATTGATTACTTTTGGTTGGTATTTCATAAGTTGTGGATTCAATTCGTTTAACTGTTTGATTGATAAATTATTTATGTATGTTCATTAAGATTGCAAGCTTAATTTTCATGCATGAATATGACGCTAGAATATAAGTGAGTTTCACCTAATCGTTATGAACTTATATTCACAAGTAGTGGAGGTTGCTTATAAACAATCGCGTTAAACGAATTCTTGGCATAAGTTTCATGCGTATTCCATAGTAACGAATGCCTCGTCGATGTTTATGATTTCCGTTGAACTTAATGATCTTTGTTGAATGTCTCTATCATGCGTATTCCATAGTTAGGGACTTTGATTAAGAATAATTTGGTTGTAATGCGTATTCCATTCAATCCAATGAATCTAGGGAAATCTGAAAGTTAATTTAAGCGAACCTAATTAACTTGGAGCATTGAGTTTCATAATTTATCGAAAGACCAACCGAAAATCAATCTTGTATTGCAAGTGTAACATGTGTGGAGAAGAACCCCTTGGCTATTCCATCATCCATATTTTCATCACATTCATATTTACGTTTATTCGTTTTACAATTTGCTTAGTTTATTAACTTGTTTTGTTATTTCAATTTTCGTCAAATCAAACTTCCCCCCCCTTATTTTGTTAAGTCTTAATCATTTGATTTGTCTTATTTTATGTTTTTAAAGTATTTGGAGTCTTTTGAACTTGTTTTGAGTCTTTTAAGTTTGTCTTAGTGTTTTAAAAGTTAGTTTTATTTATTTAAGTCAAGTGTTTAGCATCCCTAGTTAATCCCCGGTTAGAACGATCCCTACTTACATCATTACTACAATTGTCACAAATAGGGTTTAATTTGTATGCGTATAATGCTCGCATCAACCGACAAGAAACATATATTACTATCGGATTTTCAGCAAAATGTGATAGAAAATAGATGCAGTGGCGAATATAATAAGCGACAGAATTGCCAGTGTTAGGAAATGAATTTTCCGACAAAAAATACTCTAAAACCAACATAAATTATGTCAAATATAATCAACAGAGAATATATTAATAATGAATAAATAAGAGCATTCTCTGTAGGCTAAAACCAACAGAGAATTTATTAATAATGAATAAATAAAAACATTCTTGTCTGATAAAACCGACAAAAAATATATTAATAAAAAAAAACCACTTTCTGAATCATTTCTTTCCCTTTCAAGTTGGCTTAATTAACAGGATTAAATGTCAACCTTGGATGAACACAGATTTAGGTTTTAAAAGCCCTTCAGAAATGACCCTTCTTGGTTCCCAATGGGGTTCTTTGTTCACTGCTCTCTAGGTTCCTACCATAGACGCACTGTATTATGGAGATGCAATTACACATTTTGTTAAGGAGTTGAATGCCTTGGAAGTTGTAGTTGATGATTCTGGAGCATCTAAGATGATCGCTGCCCAATTTAATTCCCTAGTGTCTTCTTCTAACCTAGCTCCTTCAACAGTGATGTCATTGCTAGGTTGCATCCGGGAACTGAGTCAAACTATGTTTTTATCATCCCCTGAACTGACGTGGTTGACATCTGAGAAGTGGTTAAAAACACGACATGGTTACAAGACTCCTAGAGAATCAATTCTTTTTAGCTCCAAATGGGGGTCAATCTCGTTCTTTGTTGATCTTCCTCTAATTGATGACAAGTATTATGGTATCAACATATATAAGTTAAGGGATGAGCTGCAGATATTGGGTATAATCATGGATTTTGAACAAGGAACATTATTTGTTGCTAAAGGAGCATCATTTCTGAGTCGATTCTTCCTGAGCTACCGGAGCATTCACCAGCCTGCCCAAAAGCACTGCCATAGTACCATCCCCTTCCCTGGTTCTTATTCTTCTTGGCCATGACCAAATATCTCAAAGAATATCCTAGCACTATTGTTTATACCATAACAGTGATTTTCCAGTTAAACAAAAATGGGTTAGCTAGGTTTCTTAGGAAGGAGCAATAAAATCAAGTTCTCCAATTTAACTGCCATAATTATTACTTTTCGATACCAAAAAAACACATACGAAGAAGAAACTTAGCAGAGCTTAATTTTAAATTATTTAAAAAAAAATTAAAAAAGAATGAACAATCCGACGAAGAAGAAACATTCATCACAAAGTTTAACAACAGTAACATTATTTCCTAGGTAAGTTCCAGTGTTCAATTTTTATACAAGATGTGAAAATTGGACAAAATTGAATTGAAACCCTAAATCTTGCACAACAACCAATTCGACAAAATTGAACTATATAAAGCACAAAAAATCCCAAAATTGAACGTAATACAAAACCCTAGAAAAATACCTGCAACAATTGCTGAGCTGCCACTTGAGTTCCAGAGCTTTCCTGCGATCAAATTACACGAAGTCTTCTGGGCGATGACAAATGGAGGTCGAGAACACTTCAGGGCAATGAGACGCAGAAAGTGTGAATGGTGGAGAGTGCAGAGTGCAAGTGTTGAACTGGAAGTAAATAAGGAGAGGAGAGAAGGAGAAGGAAATGAGGAGAGGAGAAAAGGGGGAAGGAAGGGGGAAGGGAGAAGGCACTGGCGCAAGGAAGAGATGGAGGGGTTTTATTTTGGAAAATTTTCATTACTGTCGGTTAAAACCGACAGAAACATTTTTTAAAATATAAACCGACAGAAAATTTTCATTACTATCTGTTATAACCGACAGAAAAAAAATGGTGGCAAAATTCCCTCCCAAAATTTTAAATTCCCCCCCAAAATTTTGCTATGATGTTAAAAAATAAAATAATAATTGTTTGGTTTAATAAATAAATAACTAATACGTATTTAAATAGAATACGTTTTTAAAAATTAAATAAATAATTGTTTGGTTTAATAGATAATAACCCATGTAAAATGTGCAATAAAGAAACAAAAAGATAATTATACAATTAAAATGTCATCACACAAACTAAATATTATCTAATCAATACTTGAAAAACATAAATAAAAATTTAGCACAAATTACTTTTCCCACTTCAAAATTTAGGCAAATTTAACGGAGATATGCATTATACGAAACTAGTTTCAATGATCTAACAATCAAACTTGTTTGTAGGTACTACAAGATCGCATACGTAAAAAATCACCAAAAAAAAAAAAAAAACATTTAGAGATTAGATAACAGAACAAAAGTTTTCGATGGTTATAAACAAAAAATCACAATTTAACGGTTATTTTAGCTCCGGTTTTGATGATTTTTTTACAGCTACACTTCTAGACCCTATAAAAATGCATTGAACGAATTCGATCTTGAATTTAAAATATTTGCACTAGTGGATACCACAAAATCTTATTTTATACTTAATCTACCGTTTTGACACGATATGCATTCTACGAAACTTTTTTCAACGATCCAACCGTCGAACTTATTTGTACACACTCCAAGATGGCATACTTAAAAAATCGTAAAAAACAAACATTCAGAGATTAGGTAATGGAACAAAAGTTTTCGACAGTTATAAACGAAGAATCACAATTTAATGGTTATTTTAGCTCTGATTTTAATGATTTTTTACAATTACACTCCTCGACACTAAAAGAATGCAATGAATAAATTTGATCTTTGATTTAACATATTTACACATGGGGATACCACAAAATCTTATTTCATACTCTGAAGTGTTTATTTAATCTACTGTTTTGACGCAATACACATTCTACGAAACTTTTTTCAACGATCTAATCGTCAAACTTGTTTGTACACACTTCCAGATCGCATACGTAAAAAATCACAAAAAACAAACATTCAGAGATTAGGTAACAAAACAAAAGTTTTGGACGGTTATAAACAAAGAATCACAATTTAATGGTTATTTTAGCTCCGATTTTGATGATTTTTTTACACCTACACTCCTCGACTCTATAAGAATGCATGGAATGAATTTGATCTTCAATTTAAAATATATACACTAGTGGATACCACAAAATCTTATTTTATATTTGATGGGGAAGTATAACATTAACTCTAAGTGTTTGTTTAATCTACCGTTTTGATGCGATACGCATTCTACGAAATGCTTTTCAATGATCCAACCGTCAAACTTGTTTGTACACACTCCGAGATCGCATACGTAAAAAATTGCAAAAAACAAACATTCAGAGATTAGGGAACGAAACAAAAGTTTTTGATGGTTATAAATGGAAAATCACAATTTAATGGTTATTTTAACTCCGATTTTGATGATTTTTTACAGCTACACTGCTCGACCCTATAAGAATGCAATGAATGAATTCGATCTTCAATTTAAAATATTTACACTAGTGGATAAATCTTATTTCATACTTAATGGAAGTATAACATTAACTCTTAAATGTTTGTTAAATCTATCAATTTGATAGGATATGCATTCGGTTGATTGGCACTCCGGTAGGCTCATCTTGCATACAAATTCTAGGGGTCCCAGGTCCTACATCCACCAAGAACATTTCTTCCCTTAAGCGTAAAACTTCAGATTGATTACTTTCTTTCTCACTGGAGGAGAGAGGGATTCTGAAAGACTGAACCTAGCTTGATTACTTGACCTAGCTTGCAACACTAGAACAGGTCCTTCAACGGCAAGTTTCCCTGCATGTGGCTCGTCCGTGCTTTCGCTTTCCGAGGCGCTGCCTGTGACTCAGCATGGGAGAGGGGGCCGGACCCTTTTATACAGGAGCCATAAGTCTTACCTTCTTTATCTCTTATTTCCGTTTTTTAGAAAGCTGAAAAATTGAGTTACGAAACTAGTTTCAACGATCCAACTGTCAAATATGTTTGTATATATTCCGAGATAGCATGTGTAAAAAATGACAAAAAAAATAAACATTCAGAGATTAGGTAACGGGACCATGAGTGAAAAAAAAAACATTTAGAGATTATTCTGGCCGCTCAAAATTTTGCTTTGTTCGTGTCGATTATATTCGAGAGCGCTACGAGTGAAAAAAGAAAAAAAATTTAAACCATGTGTTTATTTATTTATTTTTAATCAATATGACATTTTAAAATAATAAAATAGTCTATTTCTGTCGGTTATAGCCGTCAAAATACTAAAATAATAACCACCAAAAAGTAAAATAATATAAAATAGTCAATTTTTGTCGGTTATAACCGCCACCATTAACTTAAAAACCGCTAGAATATGTTCAAAATATTTATAAAAAAAAATTCAAAAATACTGGCAGTTATAATAATTTTATGGCAGTTTCATCGAACACTAAATATTCTTCAGGAATTTATGTCGGATATAACTGACAGGATTTCATTGTTATTCAACACTAACTGAATGATGTATCGGATATCTTTATCCGACATAATGGCTTATTAAATAGCCACCATCATCCAACACCTAAAGCTAATATTGTAGTAGTGCTTCCTCCTAAAATGAACCTTGTTGTGTGTAAGTGGGTATTCAAAATTAAGGAGAATGCTAATGGGAGTATTTTGGAGATATAAGGCTACGTTGGTTGCAAAAGGGTTTAATCAAGAAGAGGGAGTTAATATGGTGAAACTTTTAGCCCAGTTGTTAGACCTACCACTGTGAGATTGGTTGTTAATTTGGCTACTCATTATGGTTGGTCTTTAAGACAACTAGATGTCAAAAATGCATTCTTGCATGGAATATTACAAGAATAAGTATATGGCTCAACCCCCTGGATTTATGGATAGAAAACATTCTGACTATGTGTGTAGGTTACATACGTCAAATTATAGTCTGAAACAAGCTCCAAGAGCTTTAATGAGAGGTTTACACAAAATCTTCCTTTTTGGGGTTTTAGAATACTCATGCTGATACTTCTCTGTTTGTTAAACGTGTTAGGCAATCTATTGTGGTGGTGTTATTATATGTTGATGACATCATAATTACTGGGAATGCCACTGCTGCAATTGGGGAAGTTAAGGTTCTTTTTAGAAATGGTCCATAAAATTGACCCACCACATCAAGATGGTCCCTGAAATTATAAATCAATCAATGTAGTCCCTAAATGAGTCTCACAAAACAATATAGTCCTTCTTTCATAATTGTGTCAAAAATTCTTTTATGTGCTGATGTGGTACATAATTGGGTAAAGCTCTCAAAGAGTTAAGACCTAGCTCAAATAGAATGCATAGCCAAACGCTCTTACACCCAGGGCCAAAATTCGATTGAATGGCCATTAGCCCCGTTCTCTAGATGATTAAGAAAAAGTTATGGGTCGGGCTGTTCTTTTGACGGATCATCCAGGTCCTGGCAAGACCGCTATCACCACGGTCATGAGGAAGCCTCTCAACCTAGAAACCTAGTTCGTGATGTTGGTTGAAAGTAAGCTCTTCTCTAGAGGTATGGAAGACTGAAACCCTGATGCAAGCCTTTAAGAAATCCATTTAGGTTAGAATCAAGGAGAAACTGAGATCATCGACATGAGGTCGTGGAGGTTCAAACTGACCGGCTTGCAATGATGGAGCAGGTGACATTGATGATGACAAAGATGAAGACTTTGTACGACTTGGGGTGAAGATGATTGAGGCTTTGGGTGAAGGGGGAAGGAGAAGGTGCAGAGTGGGGATATGATTACCATTGACAAAGCTTCTGGAAAATGGACTATGATGCCATAGGACCACATGTCAAGTTTTTGCAGTGCTGGGAAGCGGAGTTGCAGAAGCCCAAGGATGTCGTGCATTGCGTCACACTTCATGAGAATGTCATCAAGGATATCTAGCTCTCTTATGTTTTTAATGATATTTTTTACTATTTAAATATTTTTAAATACACATATTAATATTTTATTAGACTTGTGAAGCACAATTATGGTCAACATCAGCACATAACATAAATTTTGATAGAGTTATAACGAAAGGACCATATTGATTTGTGACATTAATTTTCAGGGACTACATTGATTATTTTCAATTTCAAGGATAACAGTGATGGGGTGGGTCAATATCAGGGACTATTTGTGATAAAAACCCGGAAGTTATTGCTGCTTTAACAAGTGAGTTTGGTCTCAAGGATCTAAGACCTCTTCATTATTCTTTTGGGTACACAGGTTGTGTAGAAACCAGAAGGCATCTTTCAGTCATAGGACAATATGTTCCTCATTTACTCACCAAATCTAAGATGTTGTTGTCAAAGCCTTGTGCTACCCTATGCCTACCCTACAACATATTATTGATGGATGATGGCAAACCATATAACAACCCATCCTTATACAGAAGTTTGGTTGAGGCCTTTTAGTATCTCGCATGCACAAGGCCTGACATTGCTTTTGCAATGCATCAGGTTTGTCTATTTATGCAAAACCCTATAGACTCTTAATTTAAGGTTGTCAAAAAGATTCTGAGGTGTTTGGCAACTACAAATGGATGTGTAATTCATTATGTCAGATGTGATATGGATTTAAGAGCATTTAGTGATGTTGATTTGGCAGGTGATCCCAATGATAGAAGATTTACTACTAGTTTTGTTGTATTTTTGGATTCCAATCCTATCTCATGGTCCTCCAAGAAATAACAAATTACGTTTTGTTCTTCTACTGAAGCTGAATATCGGGCTTCATCATCCACTGCTGCTAAACTTTACTTGATCAAATAACTTCTTGCTTTTCTTCAACTGCCAATATCAGTTCCTCCAACACTTTTCTGTGATAATTTGTTAGTGATACTCTTGATCTGCAATGCAATGATGCATCAAAGAACAAAACACATCGACATAAATGTGCATTTTGTTAGAGAAAGGGTTACTAAAGGGTTGCTACAGGTGCAATTTGTCTCTTCAGTTGAATAGTTTGCTGACATCGACTTACCAGCTCCGTGCGGAGCTGTATTAGACAGAGTAACAGTGCCACCATCAATGTGTTTCGGGGCAATAAGTGTGTCTGTTGTTGATCCGAATATGGACACAAAATTAAATATTCTTAAATTCTTTCACCCACTACTTAATTCCAAAATCATTCATTAACTTAACCATTAGAGAGTCAGTGGCCGGCACACCACCTCAGTCTAAGGCTTACTCACAGTTGTTCTCTGTTTTGCAAGTTGCTTGAATTTGTGTCTCCATCATCCGCGGTGGTATACAGCTTTGGTTCCAACAATTGGTGCTTTTATTGAGTGTGAACTCTTATTCCTGTCGGCAAAATCACTCTACCCTATAGAAGCTATATCAAAGTGATCACCGTTTAGACAAGCCACACACCCAAACAAAGAAGAAGTCCTTTTTACGGATCATATCTCGGATGGCATACTAAAAGTTCGCACATCAATGAAAATTTTTGGAGGAATCTACAAGCCAAAGAACGGGGAAAACTCATTAAATTAGACGAAAGGATGATAACTATTCAAGATACCATCACCTGTTTCGGAAACTCCACCATGCGAGCTAATCTAAGGATGACGACTCCGAACTCCAGTAGGCAGGCCTAAGAACTCGTACCAAAAGTACCCAAAGGAAAACCACAGAAAACCTAAAGCCTACTTTCAATCCCATATCTGGGAGGGAAGTTGTTAATCTGAATCAATCGCATAAGAGAAAGACCTAAATACTTCCAAAAGACATAGAAAGGAAGAAAGATGGCGCGAAACCACTCCAAGATCCCCGTGATCTCTGGGTCAGAAACTACCCGTTTTCCTCCTAACTCTTTGATGCCATGGTACACCGGGTTCTAATAGATAATGGATCATAAGGTACCACTCTATGTAAAGGTGTAGCTGAAAGGATAGGCATCCTCATTAAAGCTGAACTTTAGAAAACCTACAGTCCAAACTCTTAATGGAACTCCGCTCCACACCATGGGGATAGTACAACTCAAAATGCGAGCAAAACCATATGAACACTTAATGAACTTCCATGTCATGGACAACCCATCTCTTTAGAATGCTATTATCAGTTGAGAATAACTACACAACATAAGTAAAACTCCCCCCGCTAATAATTCATTGCCCCATTATCCTACCATAAGAGCCCTTGCTGGTGAAAGACAGACCCTCCACAAATATCTCTATGGGACTTAAGTAAGAATTGGCACCCTTCAAACTACCCCAATTTGATTCCTTTCCCAGGATATGTAGGCAGTCGACCCCAGACTCAATCTTAAAACCGTTGTATGCACGAAGACAAGTCTATGGAGAACTTATCTCCTATGCCTCACCATAGGCTTATCATCAAAAGTGATCCTTGATGGAACTTTTATGCCATATCATCTTTTTTCTAAGAACTAAACCCGTGATTTGATTCTCTGGATTCAATCACATATCTTTAGGTACGAATAAAAGAAGTTTTGATCTACAAATGTCTGTTTTCTCTTTTCTTTTCTTTTTGTGATGCAGGGAATATCTTATTTATCCCACACAAATGCATAAACTTTGAAAACTTCGCACAGACGCAGGTCTAAAAATTCAAAGCATCATTGTCAAAGGAGTATCTTTTAGCCCAGTCCGTCTTGAATGATTAGTAGCTTTTGTGAGACTTAACAATTGGTAGGCTACGGGCACATGGTGCTTTGACCCAGAAGTCCAATGCCCCATCCGACCTCTAGAAAGTTTATACAACTAGCAAAGTTGTGGGCTATAATATTCCAAACTAGTTTCCACGCCATTACAGGGAATAGTCGAAAGGGCGACCCAAAAATCATGAGAAAGTGGCTTTGAACTCTGACCCTGAGTACGACTACTTCTATCCATCACCAATATACTAAGTCAAGTATGTTCTGCAACATTGTGTATTAGTAGGTCCGAAGGGGGCACCCATACTAGGCAATCCTAAAAAGGAATTTTATTCCAACGAAACTTCAATACACGAAAATGCTTTGACTAAGCCAACCAAAGTAGTTTGATTAGAAACACTCAGGTCTGAAGTATAGGATTTTGACAACAGGATACAAAATTTCTGAGTCATATGTGGATGAATGTCTCTAAAGAACTTTCGTCTAAGATTCACTGGTAATGAACACGCAATCAAGTTCGGGAAGAAAAATTCCTTGCTGGAACTACATTGCAAGAATTGAAGTCATTGACGTAAGAACTGGGGTATGGCATAGAGAAACTAGCTCATGTTTACAAAATATTTTTAGGAATGATCTGAAGCTTTTCAATCCTAATAAGTGTATTTCAATAACTACGGAGAAAAAGTTTTCTTGGGTCTAATATTTAATTCTTGTTATCAGAGTAATATGACACTCCAGATATCGCAATGAGAATAATTTATGAATACTGTTTGGGAGACAATGTTTCCGCAAATCAACGTTGTCGAAAGAGGCTGCTAAGCTCTGTCTCGGGCCCACAAACTTATTCTTATTTTGCTCCAGCATTTATTCTTCATATAAAGTTCATTTACTTTAGAAGGTTATCGGATTGAGATCTTTTCCATAAAAAATAAAAAATAAAAAATAAAAAAAATAAAAAAAAGAATAAAGAGGAATCCATATTACTGCAAAAAATAAAATAAAATAAAAATAAATAAATAAAGCTTGAAATTATTGAAGGGACAAACCCACATATCCTAGCCAAATAAGCCTTAAAAAAGCTAGTCTTCTTTGGTGGTTTCTTTTCCCCTAGAAGTAGTTGAAGACCCTCCAGGAGCATCATATGCTAGATCAGACTCTTGTTCCTACTCTATTTTCAAGTCTGAAATCTCATCCAGCAAATAATGTGGAATAGGAAAATCCATATTCTTGATCTCTTCTAGGATCTTGTAAACGTCCCAACCTTGAAGGTGATCTCATTGGGCATAACCAGTTTGATACCCGAGGTTATATCTTTTGTCGTATTCCTCTGCAAGCATCTTCTCATGCTCTTCCCAAAGCACCAACATCTCATAAACATGCATGTTGGTGAGCTACTAGAGATCCGCGATACGGTTATTATCTTTTTAATCAACCTCTTGGCAAAGCTGGCCGATCTCCTACTGAAGAGCCTCCTTCTCCGTCACCCATGTATTTCACGCCAAAATTACAAGCGCTCCAACTCTTCCTTTAAGCTAGTCCCATTTTTCCACCTTGGCCTTAGCCTACCGCTTCAACCTCAAGTTCTCTGTTATCCTCATGAAGTCTTCTTAGTAATCTATAACCTTTAACTCTTTAAGTGTAGCAACGTCAATATATCGATGTAGCTTTGCTTCGTGGGTATCTTCCAAGGTTTACTGCTTGGCTCGTATTTTCTTAAGCTTATTTGATATGGACAACAGACGTTGCTCTGCCTCTACTCTTACCCTAGTTTCTTGATCAGCGATCCATTCAAGTTCCCAAATTGGCCCCACTTGACATAGTAAGGTCATTTATGTTCACATTGTAGCCTGATGAACAAAAGTTATAAAAGGAAAACAACTACAAAGTCATATGCCGACATAAAGGAAATGAAGAAAAGGAAAATCACCTCATAATGGCTCATATGGCACCACGTCAAGACATCTTCAAGAGACATGCAAATTCCTTATTGTCTGCAAAGGCAATTGCTATTCTAAGAAGGACTCAACCGTGGCCTGTATTACAAAAACCCTTGTCTTCAAAAAGAATGGCAACGTAATCAAGTGAAAGCCGAATCACGAGAGAAAGATGTACCATCCAATCAGATCTCGTTGGAACAAGTGGCAGAGAATTGTCATTCCGGAGAAGAACAGTCACGAAACCTACGAGGTAAGAACAGGGGTAAAACTTGAAACAGGCAAGGAAGTAGTGGCTCTGATCGGTAGAAGTAAAAGGGCCAAAGAAAATGCTAAGAAAAGAATTTGAAAGACAGTGGCATTGTCGGTTTAAAGGCAAAGAAGATAGAGCAAGTGATTCATTCACCAAAGATAATGAGATGGACGCTGTAGAGACTAGGGAAGCTGAAGAAATGAAACATCTTATTGTTTGAAAAGGGACCTTTCTCTCTTGTCCAAAATCTTCGGGTGTAGTATCTTAATCAGTAGTTAGGGTAGTGGAGAAACAACTGGTGGCTGTGAAGAGGAAATGTTGGGTTGCTTCCATTTGTTCAGACCAAAAGACGGAGCAGCTGGGGACCTATAAGAGTGAAATTTTTTATGGGCAAATCGAGGCTCAGCCCATTCCGGCTCTGGTATAGGAAATTTTGAATAGTGGTTGATGGCTAGATCTTTTCTACAATTAGTGAAACGTTAGGTGAGAGAAGTCACTTCCAATTGCAATGCATTGCTCGACTAATTAATTTTGGATGACGCACACTGATGTGTACTAATTCATCTCTAAACTCTGGATTATAAAGAAAGAGTGCTTTAACCTTGTCTTCATTTGTGTCCCCATTCCAATCTCTACCAACAACCATGATATATTTATACTAATCTCTGTCCTAATAAGGGACGTCTTGGATATATGACCCCTAAACAAGACTAGGTCTGGCCGTAAAATAGTAATGGCCATCAAAACCCATCATGATGTAATGTAACGTCCTGAATTCTTAGAATCCTAAATTACCCTCAAACTATTTGTTGATGCACAAAGTTAGCGAGGACTTTAAAACAATGGAAAGTGTCAAGTCACACACAAAGTCAGCGAGGACTTTGGAACAACGTAAAGTGTCAAGTCTGTGACCTTCACTCGGTTACTCCGGTCACCTAGGATGATAATGTGTAAAGAGATAGAGATAGGGAATCAAACACAAGATGTAAGTGGTTCACCCTAAGTTTGACTACGTCCACGGGGTAGAGGAGTTCTCATTAATAGTAAAGGGTTTACACAAATACATAGGTTCAAGCATAATTATCATTAGTGGGTTCTAATGACTAGTTTAAGTACAATAATGACATTCCTCCTTAATTGTATGAGAATGATCTTATTTTATAGTTGAGGAGAGTCTCCGGCTTTCGTCCATGATTGATATGGGATTCTAGGAGCTTTATTCTAACATTGACATATTTCATGATGTGATTGGCCTCTCCCTAGATTCATCGTACTCATTTCCAGGACGTGTTCGTTAGAAGTCCCTTGAGTCTCCTATAGCTTCTTGTCCCTTAAAGTCTTGTTGTTCTTTTTCTGGATTGATGGCCAGCCTACGTTGTGATAGGAGACTGAGCCCTTCGATGCCTTTTGGGTATTTGATCCTTGAGCTTATATGGATGGAGTTTTCTTGATGTTGCCTCAAGAAGTCTTGACAATCGTAATAAACAGTCTTCGATCTTTCCATTCCTTCTACAAGGAGGTGGTGTAAACACGAAAATTCTGTAACGAATGAAACGAGAACACGTGTACAAAGTAGATTTGTATTGATTTAAATTTGTAGGTTACAATCTCTATTTACAACTTTCCTCTTATTCAGTCTTCAAATTTGATGTAGATGCGTTGGTTGTTGATCCAAGGGTCGCGATGACTTAATCTTGAACGAATGATTGAACAATTGCTTAAAGATTTAAGCTTGAAACAATGCTTGGATAGTCTTCACCTCAAGGTTAGGGCTGCAGCAAAGGGAGTGCTGATGTAAAATTTCGTTGATTTAAGGGTCTTGGTGACTTGACCTTGAATCGAACGTCATTACAAATTTTGAGCTTGCAATAAAGTCTTGAAGGAATCGGCACAAGTGCTTATTGATTCTTCAAGGGAATGTTTCATCTTTGGTCGAAAGAAAGCTTCAGCTTTGGTTGTGCATTCTTTGAAGAGAGCTTTGATAGTGTATTAGTCTTCAAAGATTTAGCATAGGTTCTCCTTTTGTGAGAATTTCGGCCCTTTAATGTAGAAATTGTCAACCTTTATGCTTCTCTGAGGACCTTGTATTTATAGACTTCCAAAGCCCATGCCTTTGAGTGGATTTGGCTTTGATTTGTGACTTGATTTTTCCATGGGAGAATTTAGGCATGTTTTGTGTCTTGTTTGCAACCACTTTCCCTTGCTTGGCCAAATTATAGGGCTTTCTTGCCTATTTTGTGAGCAATCTTCAATTCTTGCTTGTTTCATGAAGATACTTTAGTTTTCTTTCCGATTTTGGGGAAGTTTTAAGGAGAGATTCCCCCCCCCCAACTTGGCCTAAATTTGGGGAAGTTTTATTCTACCTTCGCTTGCTTTGTGCCACATGTCATTGATGACTTGTCCATTTGTGATGAGTCATATGCCACGTGAAGCTTTGTGATGCATCATCTGTATGCAATGAAATTTACATGTCTACAAATGCCCCCACTTCAAGGCGCGTTGTAGGCATGTGCTTGTCGCATGTAGGAAATGTGTTTTGAAGTCCTGCAATGTGAATGTTCTAACGCAAGGGTTGTGAAGACTTGATCTTGAATTAGTTTGCTTTTTCAAGGGCCGTAGAGGCTTATTTTTAGAATTGGAATGATGAATTTCGTCAAGGGCCGTTGAGGCATATTTGTTGAACGAAAACTTTCTTCAAGGGCCGTAGAGGCTTGATCTTGAAAGAAAATGAAATTTCTCTTCAAGGGCCGTAGAGGCTTGATCTTGAAACAAATTTTAGAAATGTTGTGCATATTGATTTTCCATTATTTTGACAATATACATTTGGTGTATTTTAAATTTTTTCCTTGTGGTTGTAGGAAAAAAAGCAAAAAAATGTTTTTTCCTTCCTTAGGTAGGAACCTCCTTCACTTTTGGTAATGAGGGTGATTTCCTTCAAAGTGTTGGAAAGCTTTGATGATTTCCTTCAAAGCTTTGGAAAGATTTAATGCTTGTCATTCGATAAGTAGGATTTATATTTTTTTTCCTTTCCCCTTTTCTTTTTTTTCGGCCAAAGGGGTGTTTTCCCTCTTGGTTTGGGAAACTTGAAGACTTGTCTTTGCCTTGGAGGGATTCCCTTTTCTATTTTGGCAAGGAAAGGTACTTTCCTTTGATGTTTTGGAAATTTTGAAGCCATTTCCTTTTTTTTTTTTTTTTTTTTTTTTTTGTTTCCGTTTCTTTTCTTTCCTGATTTTTGGTGCAAAAACATGTTTTTCCAATTGTTTGCCGAAATTACCTTGCCACTTTTGCTTGGAATTTGCTTCCTTCTTTTGATTGGAATATGCTTCCTAGTTTTGATTTTCCTTTTGCTATTTGAAATGTATCCCCTTATAGCATTAGGAAGTTGTTAACCCTTATTTATAGGATAATTGGGTGTGGGTTTTTGTCACAAACCACCCTTGCCATGCACTGCCATTGTGCTTGCTGTGTGTACTGCTGTTGTTGCTGCCGTGGGCTGTTTGCTTGGTGCTTGTTGCAATGCATCAATTTTTACCGCATGGTGCTGTGCAAAAGACTGCAATGGGGTTTTGCTGTGAAGGAAGGCGATTCACAAGATAGAGGAACAACATTGAAGCTTTGTGCGTTGTTGATTGGCCCTAAGGCAAGTTCTTCCTGCCAAAGACAATTCGATGCATATCAAGTCGTGGTCTTCTAAAGTATCTTGGGAGATGACAGATTTTGGTCAACCAAATACACAGAAGAAGGCGTATATGTCGAGGATTCTTATCTTGAATCCTTCGCACCATGTTCGCGACAATTCACCGGCTTCGTTTGAGCTTCTTAGTGATCGCATTTGTAGCGAAGCAATGACTTGGAATGATATCTTGTCTACTACTGGAAAGTCTGTCTTTGCTAAGTTTTATTAGGAGTGGCTTGAAGATGTCTTGAGCCGATCCAAAGACGTGCTTACCAAGATGGGCCTTTATTATGTTGTGTACACATCTTTGTTTAGTTATGATCGTCATCCTTCCGTCCTTTGTGTATTCTTTGAGCATTGGTGTTTAGCAACCAACACATTTCACACGTCACAAGGGGAGATGTCGATCTCACTTTGGGATCTCCATAAGATAGTAGGCCTGCCGATCTAGGGTAAGTTTTATGACAAGGTTGTTCCTAGCGTGGAAGAAAATTATCATCGCAATAGCTGAGGATTGCCTGCGAGTTGCCGCTATTTGTTTTGGGCGTATCACAAGCTTTCCTTGGAGGCTCAGGGTAAGTCAGGTGTGAAGATTTCTTCATGGATCCAATTTTGGTATTGGGATGCCATAAAGTACAAAAAGCCTTCGAAGAAAATTGGCCGCAACAAGATCATTAAGCTAAAGGGAGACTCAGACCCGTCAGGTGCCATTGGTCTAGCTAGGCGCCGTTCCCCTGCCAAGTTGAAAGCATTCAAAGATCTTGGCGTAGCGTCAGAGCACGTGGAAGAATCTTACCTAGCTGCTTTCTTAGCTTGTTGACTTTGTAAGTTTGTTTTCCCCAAAAACGACGTCAACTTTATTCGCCCCGGAATCTTCAAAGTGGTTAGCAAGATGGTTCAGGCGATCTTTCAGCCTTGCTATTCTAGACTTAGCCGATATTTATGATCGCTTGAGTGTTTTTTTGAGCTAGGCAAGTACCGAAGATCGTGTTGTAGTACTTCCCCTACCATTATGTGTATGGTTGGTTAGGTGAGTACTTTGGCATTCATTTTTTTTCATCAACTTTAGACAAGTCAGGGCCTTCTTCACCAACTTCAGTTAAGCTAGGGCCTTTGATGACAAATTACTTTGGTGTGCTTTCTGCAAAGAACTTTGATGATTTGCAAGCGCGAGTTTTGTTTATAAGCTATAACGGTTTGAGGATGGACCATCCGACGAAAGTTGGCTCGGCGCGGCGAGGCTTCATAAATGATTCACACCTTCGTTTCGCAGTAAAGAGACTGATGTATTGTTCAGCCGTATAGCCCTCACCATTTCAGTAGGCAGTTTGGCTTTGTCCAACATGTGCCAGGCAAGCTGAAGGAAAACATACAATCGGAATCCTTGCAAGCCGAGTATATTCATTGGGAGTCTTGTACCCGTGCATGCACAAGTGGTTCTATCATCCTGGCGGCCAAGGATGAGTTTAAGAGTAATCCAGTGACCCGAGCCTACGTAGTGTTGGAAATGTACCCTAAAGCCAATCATATGATGATACTTTATGGACATTTCTCATGTTAAACTAATCTAGTTTAATATATGAAGCGCAAAGATTATTGTTTAAAGTCGTCTTATATAAATGTTATATGCTTAAATGATAAGTCCAAGGAATATGTAATTGGGAGAATGTGATCTAAAGAAGTTAGATTCATGAGATCATTATCTTTCGTATATATATTCTAAACGTTCCTGATCATAGGATTGCCAATTGGGCATTGACACTCCATTAAGATCAGTACGTGTTATGTCTTCTCTTGGGGAAAATGACTGCTCTCGAGTCATTGGTGTGATTGACACCAAGACAAGCATGTAGGTGCTTAATAGAGAATGAGTCCACTGAACACGATCAACGAGAAGTTCTCATACTCATGTCACATGAGAACTCATGGTTGGGATAAAGCAAAGTAGTCATTTGACCTGAGGCATCATAGTTGTCTTGTGGTTAGGTCCTTGATCTTTGACTATATCAAAGTCACTCCATCAAAGGGTGGCCACGACATAAATGGGGTTAAGCAACTTAGCCATGAAGCCAAGTGAATGCACAACAAGGGATCTCTATCCTTCAAACCATTTGAGGGAGACTACTCTATAATATGATTAAGAATCTCTAGCCAGAGTATGAATAAGATTTAGGAAGTCATTCTAAATCACATTCAAGGTAATCCTATAAGTAAATGAATCACATTGGATAGTAGATATGAATAACCTATCAAACCAAACAATGTGGTCAAGAATATCGTATTAGAGAAAGACTGTATTGCATTGTAATCCTAAACTAAATAGGTTCTCCACCTCTTTCGCAAAGTATTCGGATTTGTGTTTATTCAAAATAAATGATAGTCCAACCGAGAACGATCTTCGATGAATGTCATACAACATAAGTAGTATTATGTTGTGGACAAGTAGTGGCCCTTTGGGCGTCACAACCTAAAGCAATGCACAAGAAGGTTTGCCCAAGGTCTTTCCAAACTGGAGATCTTTTCTTGGCATTACGAAGGCCCATCATCACAACTCACAAAGTGGGATGGACCTTACGTAATACAAGAGGTCTACACCAACAGCGCCTACTTAATCATGGTGGAAGACGGCTTAAAGATCGACCCCATCAATGGTAGATTTTTGAAGGGTTACTACCCCTAAACAAACAAACAATGCTCCTCGCCTACACGAGCCTAAACTGCACATGGCACAAAGTTCCTCGCCTACATGAGCCTAAACTGCACACAGCAAAACACTCCTTGTTCGCATGAGCATAAAAGACGACACTTAAAGCTCCTCACTTGCATGAGCCTAAACTGCACACGGCACAATGCCCTTTGTTCGCACGAGCTTAAAAGGAAACACTCAATGCTTTTCGCCTACATGAGCCTAAACTGCACGTGGCACAACGCTCATTGTTCACATGAGCATAAAAGGCAACACTCAATGCTCTTTGTTTGCACAAGCATAAAATGCAACACCTAAGGCTCCTAGCCCGCAAGAGCATAAACTGTGTATGGCAAAATCAAAATCAAAATCATCATCAAAATCACCACCAAAACCATCAAAAGCAATCCATCATTCCTTTGAACTACGTCATGACTTGATCCCTCCTCAACCGAGGGTACGTAAGCAACTTGAACCTTCAAAACTTCAAGTATAGTCACATCATCAACGTAAACACAAATACTTTGAAGAATAAAGAGCAAATTCAAGAATGTGAATAATTTATTTCTTTAAAGGAAGAATTTGGCTACAAAGCCATATTACAAAATGAGCAAAAAAAAAAAAAAAAAAACAAAGACGGCTTCTCTAATAGATGACAAAGTGTTATTCCAAGTAATAGCTCCACTACGGATGTGATTGCCAAGAAGCTCAAACAAAGCTGGTGGATTGTCACGAACATGGCGCGAAGGATTCAAGATAAGAATCCTCGATGTACACACCTTCTTCTTCGTATTTGGTCGACCAAAATCTATCACCTCCCAAGATGCTTCAGAAGACCATGACTTGATGTGCATCGAGTTGTCTTTTGAAGGAAGAACAAGTGCCTTAGGGCCAGTCAATGGCGCATAAAGCTTCAACGTCATTCCCCTATCTTGCGAATCGCCTTCCTTCGCAAGAATGGTGATGGTATTGCTCTTAAAGCACTTAAAAAATACCAAAACTGCAACAAAACAAACAAGGCAACATAAGCACAAGGTGGGATGGTAAGAAAAAAACAAAAATTGCTTCACTAAAGCAAAATACATGTGAGACAAACCTCGTAAGCGTTGAAGGATGGCGATGACAAAGTCACAACGAAGAAAAGAAATCAGCCACAAAAGCTTGAAGAGCACGGCAAAGAGGGTAGCTACAAGACGGTCCTTCAACGCACGCTACAGTAACAAAGAAAACCAAAATGCTACGCAATCGCACAATGCAAACCTGCAGCAATTACATAAGCAGTTTCTTGCAATGCGTGGCAAAGAGGGCAGCTACAAGATGGTCCTTCAACGCATACTAGAGTAGCAAAGAAAACCAAATTCTACGCAATCACACTATGCAACCCCACAACGATTATGCATGCAATTTCTTGCACTGCATGGCAACGTCACCACCGAGGGAAAACTGTGACCAAAAAACACTACCCAATGCAAACCCGCTGCAATCTTTTGCACATCACCACACAATAAAAGTGATGCGATGCAACAAGCTCCAAGCAAGCAGCCAATGGCAAGCACAACAACAAAAACCCATGACAAGACAGCAACAAAAAAGGCCCGACAGTAGGCACAATGGCTGTGCACGGCAAGGATGTGAATTGTAAAAAAAACACACACCTAATGATCCTATAAATAGGGGTCCATTGCTTCCTAATATTATAAGGGAAATACATACCCAAATAGCAAAAGGAAAATCAAAACAAGGAAGCAAATTGCAAGCAAAAACTGGCAAGTTTCAGCCAATCTGCACAAGCAGGACGTTTTTTGTGATAATTCAGCTTTCCGAAAGAGTTTTGATGCAAGGCCAATTGGAGAAGGAAGCTTAGAGGCTGATGATTGTTGTATCCAAATTTCATAATTTTCCCTAAAGCCAAACGTTCTAGTTTTCAAAGTTAATCCCGGAAAAGTTGTTTTCCCGTCAAAACTATGCAGCTGTGGGAAAATGACGAGTTAAAGGCTTTCCCAATTTTTCCTAGTGGTGTACGATATATGCCTGAAAAAATAAGGAGATAAGGCTACATTTCCCATATTTTTTTCAGAATTTTCCAGAAGAGAAATCGACCTCAAACTTGGCGTGCAAGTCAGATGACATGTTTCCCAAACCAAGGACAAATCTTCAAAGTTTCCCAAAACAAAAGCATGCTGTTTTTGCAAAAAAAATCAGCAAAGAAAAGAAAAGGAGGAAGAGAAAAAAAAAAAAAAAAAAAAAAACAAGGAAAGGGCTTCAAAATTTCCAAAACATTAAAGGAAATACCTTTCCTTGCCAAAATACAAAAGGGAATCCCTCCAAAGCAAGGACAAGTCTTCAAGTTTCCCAAACTAAGAGGGAAAATACCCCCTTGGCCGAAAAAAAAAGAAAAAAAAAAAGGGAAAGAAAAAAAATGCAAATCCTACTTACCCAAGCACAAGCATTAAACCTTTCCAATACCTTTGAAATTTGGAGGTTTTTACATCTATTTCTTCTTTTTTTTTCCTTTCTAAACCCATTATTATGGTTTTAACTCATCGTCTGAATGACCTTTTGAACCCCATAATCCAACACCTTGTATATACTGATTACAATATACAAGCACAGGGCAAATTATATGGAGATGACAAATGTGCATGTCATGTGCATATCGTATACAATTTCTTTCATATTGAACTAAGACTTGTAATTGACAAACATTTTCAAACAAATACCCATTCCAGATCGAATTCATAAAAATTTGCAAGTTCATAACAAAATTAACAAATATTGAGCATTCTGTAACAAATCCACAAAGCCAAATCCACCAACACAACTCCATGAATCTTCAATACCCTAAACAAAAATTAAAACGCAAAACTCTAAGATTAAAACCCATAATCTAAAATAACAAAACCCATAAACAAATAAAGATTTCCATAACACATTTCAAGCTCTCTTCCCCATCGCTTTTTTGTTCGACTTCCCATCTCTACAAATCCAAAAAACCTAATTGAACAAACAAGTAATTAGTTGCAGGAATGGAGACAATGACCGAGTTAGAGAGAGAGAGAGAGAGAGAGAGAGAGAGAGAGAGAGAGAAAGAGAGAGAGAGAGAGAGAGAGACAACCCAGATAGCTTGGAAATATGGTTGCCGAAGCTTCACTGGCCGAAAAGAATGGAACTTTCCGACCAAAACGCAAAATCTGGTACATAAATCATATCTTTAAGGATGGAACACTAATGCAAATGAGAAATTCTCACTTCGAAGCTTCACTCTCGACTTCCCTCTCTTAGAAATCGAAGCTCAGAGATCTGAGCTCAACCTAGAAACCCAAAGCTCACAAAGCTCTCAACATCCCTCTCCAACAGTGATGAAATGAGCTGAGGATTTTTGGTATTTATATTTGAGCATTTTAGTAATTTCAATTTTGTGCATGGTGTGCATGGCTTGTGCATGGTGTGCATAGCGTGCATAGCTTGTGCATGACCGATTTATCCTATTTCTATTCCAAAATTAAAAAATTATCTCATTTTGGAGTATTTCCCTATTTTCTATTACTCCAATAACATTTCCTCACTCGCTACCTTCTTATGCTAATGGAATATGCTATAGATAAACCAAATCATTTGTATAGAAGCATAGCTAATTACAATCTAGAATGTGGCCACTATGTGTCGACCACGCGTGCCATGCATCGGCACTTCTAGAAGCTATTTATAGTTTTTTTTTTTTCTTTAAATGTTAAATGATAGATTTTGTTAGATTAACAATAAAAATGTCAATATTATCACTTAAATTTTATTAGAAATTAAAATAGAATATTTAATATATATAGATCGATGAAACGCGGACCATTCTTGTCGTGATGATAATTCGAATAGAAGATATTATTAGAGTTGACTAACACACTTCTGCATACATGGATTATCCAATAATGCATATCATCAAGCATGCCATATTAGTATATTCAGAACAGATGGAAGACAAAGATGAATTTCTATATTAAGTAACAATATCATAAATTTCATCATAGATGATATATATCATAGAACTTACATTTTCTGGTGTCTCCCTATTTATATATAATACACGATGGTATAAGTTTAGCGAAAACAACAATTAAGTAAATACACGATGGTATAAGTTTTGCGAAAACAACAATTAAGTAAATACTATGTAATGAAATTTTGTAAATCCATGTATATTATGAGCGCATGATTAATTGGTCTACTGGCATTCCGTACATACATTATTAAATTGGGAGTTTTAACAAAAAGCTCACGATACTGTTCACTTTAACAAAAAACCATATTTTTACACTAAAAAATCAAACCTGGTATTATTCACTTTACCCTTTTTTTTGTCCTTATTATTAAAACTCAAAGTTTTCAAGCCCTTTTCATTAGTTTTCCTCGTTAAATTCAATTGTTTGGACATCCTTTCATAACTCTCAAGTCATTGAATCTGATTCAAGGGTGATGAACACTTGACTTTGAATCGATCTGAAAGTTTCATCAAAGACCGTCGAGGCTTGATCTTGAACAAAACGGGACCACGAGAAGTTTCACGTGGTGCGTGGTCTTTGACTGTAGTGTGAATGAATCGGCACATGTGCCTATGGTATGCACCATAGTCCTTACGAGTTAAAATTTAATTTGTTGGTAAACATTTATTTCACCGAAATTTTGATATTTGCAATATTTACAGTGTAAATTCTCGGTAAGGAACAAATATTGTCAATTCTTGCACCAAGACATGTAAAACTATGTAAGATCTTGAGTCTCTTAACGTATTACCAACTAATTTTGATTAGAATGTTCAAGTTAATTAATTATATCAGTGTATATATAAAGACCATTGCTACTTTACTACATATTAGCCAAATATAATTTCTGTCCTTGCTAGCCAGTAGATTAAGCAATTGACAACGTGCCAACATGGTGATCTTAGAAACTAGGTCGAATGATGAGAACTAGGGCTGGAAAAAAATCCCAAAAATCCCGAACCAAACCGAAAAAATCCCGATCCCAAACCAAAAAAAATCCCAAACCAAAATTCCCGAAATTTTCGGTATGGGATTCGGTATTGCATCTCCATTTTTTCGGTATTCCCATACCGAATCGAAATAAATATTATATATATATATATATATTATTTTTTAATTATAAGAGAATTATTTCAACCGTTCATTGTTTTAGATTTAATCTGTGCCGTTCATTTGTTTTTAGGTTAGATCCCATTTCAATTTTCACTTCCGTTCCATTTCCATACTTCCAGCAACCTTCCTTCACGGCTTCACCAGAATCACCCATTTCTGTGAGCTTGAAGTTGAAAACGCAGCCGCTGTGCGTGTGCCACTGCCACCAGCCTTCCTTCACGGCTTCACTAGAATCACCACCCAGCTTGCCTTCCTTCGAATCGTCTCTGACTCTCTAGCGGCCCAGCCTTCCTTCACGAATCGTCTCTGACTTCACGGCATTGTAAGTTAAGTTTATCCGCTTCATGGTGACTTCACGGCATGAAAAATGCTCCTGCTGTTGCTAATTCAGAAAGTAGTCATTATGAGTGAAATACAAGTAGTAATTTGATTAATCCTTTGTACTGAGAAAGTAGCCAAATTCTCTTGCAGCCCTTGTTTCCTGGCGAAAGTGGAGTGGCCAAATACTAGTTGAGATAATTAAGGTGAGGATGAAGGACCTCGGATAATTGGGATTGGAAATTTTGTATTTAGCAACTAATTATATGGGAAATCATGTCGAAATGGTAAATTATGTATGGGTTTTTACATAATTTTGTATTTAGCAACTAATTATATGGGAAATCATGTCGAAATGGTAAATTATGTATGGGTTTTTACATAATTGTCGAAATGGTGCATTTATTTCACTTTTTTGACATTACTGTAATGATTTTCAATATATTTTCTGATTCCCACTTCTCATTTTGTGCAGGAGCCTAAACCCATAGACTGGGAGTACTACAGGAAAGGAATCGGGTCTCGATTGGTGGATATGTACAAGGAGGCTTATGACAGTATGTCTTCTGACTTGATGAATGGATGCATTCAACAAGTGTAATGCCTGTGTTATTTTGTTTTGTTTCATGCAATTGCATCTTGCTTTGAGCTGAAAACTTGGCACGTGGTATTTGATAATGATTTGTAGTATTTTGAGAAATATCTTGTGCCCAATAAATAAGACGTTGTAGTGCTATTGTTTAAATTTGAATTTGTGGTTCTATTCTCATATATTTAGTAACCACGATACTTTCAGTGCTTGATTAACGATATAAAATCAGACACTCTTTCTTGATGAGTTGGTGTTTATCAAACTTGTGTAGTTAGCTGAGTTGATAAGAATGATGGGTGTATAGTGTATACTAGAGAGAGAGAGAGAGAGAGAGAGAGAGAGAGAGAGAAACAATGCCGGAGTATTAGCATTTAGCCTTGTTTAGTTTGCTTATTTATATTGTCACTTTCGTATGCATATTTCTTATCTAAAAGTAAAACAACAAAATTGTTGCAGGCGTTGAAATCCCAAAGTATGTAGACACAGTCACACCTCAGTACAAGCCTAAGTTTGATCAATTGGTTAGTTATCTCTTTCTTGCTTTCTCTCTGTTTATCTGTTTATCTCTATCTTCATCTGTCCTTCAGTCTAACTTTCTGAGGTGTTATGTTTCTGTGGAGTACAGTTGGTGGAACTAAAGGAAGCCGAGGAGAAATCTTTAAAGTAGCCAAATACTAGTTGAGATAATTAAGGTGAGGATGTCAATCTAGTTCTGTGTAGATTGCCATTGTGTTGATTTTGGGTTGATTTTGGTCATCCTAGGTTCAATCAACTATTATAAACTGTTACTCCTTAGAATGTCATCATTTTTTTTGGTGGTGAAATCTTCTATGATTTAAAAGTCTACAGTTCTCTAGTCTTTAAGAAGCTGTTGTTTTCATGTTTTCAAATTTCCACAATTATGAAAAGAGGAATGAATAGACATACGGTTAATTATACATTTTTGTGCAGGTTTTGGGGACTCCAAATGAATAGACATACGGTTAATTATGAAAAGAGGAATGAATAGACATACGGTCAAATTTTAGCCCAAAAACATAATATGTCAAATTTTAGTCCAAAAGCCCAAAAGCATTTCGGGATTCCCGATTTGTCCCGAAATCCCGAAATTATTTCGGGATTCCCGAAAATTGGGATTCCCGAAAATTTGGTTTGGGATTGGTATTGAATTTGGGATTCCCAAAAATTTCGGTTTGGGAATCGGGACAAGGGTTTCGGTATGGGATCCATACCGAACCACCCATTGAGAACCACGTTTTTTGGTTTGCGCATCACATATATGTCAATGTGCAGGCTGAGATTTCTATATAATTGATGAACTGTTGACCCCGATTATGCTCATTAATTAAATCAACAAGCTATCCCATGAAGAGAGAATTTTTCTGAAACATTATTTTGCAAAATGAAATCATTTTTGTTCATCACTCTAAATTTTGGTGTATGCTTATCATATACTTAATCATTTGTTACATATTCTCTCACTTAATCTTGATTATTTTTTTAAAATTAAAAAAGTAATATTTAATGTGAAAGTTAACTAGAATTATGTGAAATGACACTAATAAATGATTAGGTGTATGGTAAGCATATAACATAATCATGGTGGTTAGCAATAATGCTCCCTTTGAGGAGAAAAATTTGTGTTAAGCTCAACTAGCCACTGAACTATGTTGAGTGGCATTACCACCCGCTCAAAACTTATCAGTTGTCAAACCAAATTAATAAAAGACTCCACATTAATTTCAAGTGAAAATTAAAAAGTTAATTAGTACATAATTAATTAGTTAATTAAAATTGAATAACAAAAATAAAAGAGTTTATTTTCTCAAGTGCATCTCCTCCCTTATCCTTGCCATTCCCACATCATTAAAACAAGGGAGTTTTAACAAAACACTCATGGTACTGTTCACTTTTAACGAAAAACCACATTTATACATTTCCCTGGTATTATTCATTATACCTTTAAAAAAAGGCTTTTCATTAAAAGAGAAGTTTTTTTGGACTTTTCGTTAGTTTTCCTTTAAAACAATCGATGTCCAGAAATATATTTAAGTCTTGTTCACTTTATCTAACCTAGAAAACCCTTGTTCTATTTCTTCTACTCATCAAATTCTTTTTTTGTTTGAATAAATATATAACATATATTGTTTCTGTGTTGTTTGAGGGTTTATAGAGTAAAAATTGCTAAGAAAGAAAAAAGGAGGGTTTTATTTGGTGGGGGTTTGGCGATTGCTTCTCAATCACTTTTTTTTCAATTAATTAATCATACCCAGTAAGCTAATATGTATAGAAATCCTTCTTCCTTTATTCAGCCATATTAATTTCTCAAGCTGCAAAAGATTTCCAATTCCATTTGTCCCAAAGTCAACATCTTTGTGACTTTGACATATAATCTGTCAGAAGCCTTCTTATCAGATTAATATTTCCATCTGCCACCTCCACCCCTTCGTCTTTTCGATGGCAGAGCCAGCGCTGAGGGGGTGCAAGTGGTGCTACCGCATAGGACCCTTAAATCGGAAGGGCCTCCGGTTTTTCAATTTTGCATGCATATACGTATATATTGTAGTATGTGTAGAATATTGCAAACTTGATCCTTAGCACAAGTGGTATTATTGCTTCTTTACATCGGCCTTGGGGATGGGTTTGAACCTCGTCTCCATCATTTTTTAAGTTTATTTTTATTAAAAGCTTAAGCTTTCACAAAATAATATAAAAATTTCACACAATAACATGAAAATTCGAATCGTGACCCTCTAAATAGTTAAGGTAAAACAATACGTCACCTTTCCACTTGTTAATTTGTTAAATTTGTTTGTGCTATTAAAATTTATAGAAGCTTAATCGAAAACTAAATTTATAGAAGCTTAATCCAATTCACTTTCGCACAGACCCTGAAATCTCAAGATCAGCCCTATTCAATGGAGGTGGACTGTGGTGGGGTTTGCGTTACATGTTTTCATCTTTTACTTTTAAATACTTTTGAGGTTTTAGGTTAATATTCTGAAACTGTTAATCAATTATTATATTTAATATTTTAAAAAATGACAAGTTTTGAATAGGTGATAGTGTCATTCAGCATATTTTAGTGGCAAGTTAAGTCCCGTACAAATTTTTTTTTCCCTTTGAAAAATGCTAGCTATCTTTCCCACTTACTTTCCCCTATTTGCATTTCCCACTCATTCGATGACATGTGAACTTATCTTGCACCAAAACTTATGCATCAATTGTGTTTAAATTTCTTAAATCTCTATCTACTACTGCCCCTATTTAATACTCTTTTTTCAATTAAGGCATTAAATTATCCACTAAATTTGAAAAATCTAATTTTTTTTATTATTAATACTTTTTAGTTTCTCTTTTATTTATTTTTT
The DNA here is from genome assembly GCF_041283825.1 of Pyrus communis. Classification (NCBI taxonomy): domain Eukaryota; kingdom Viridiplantae; phylum Streptophyta; class Magnoliopsida; order Rosales; family Rosaceae; genus Pyrus; species Pyrus communis. The sequence continues at coordinate 18,160,604 of NC_142570.1, read as the reverse complement.
TTTTCTTCTGTTTTTACGCTTTCTTAATTTGACGTGTGTGTTTCCTTCACACCCCGCGCTTTTCTTTTCCATCAAATTAAAGTTGAAAGGCCTCTTATATATAATCTACAATCTTCTTGTTGTATCTGCCCCCTCTCCATTGACTATGAATTGAAGTCTTTGTTTACATTATGCAGCCAGCTAGTCCAAAAGGAACTCCCTCCTGCAAAGTCGTACCAGACGTATGACCTTTTTTGGGTTCAAGTCAAGGTAATTACTAAATGTCTGATTGTGCTTGTTAAAGTTTTTCTATTTACCTATTGTTTAATTCTTGTAGCGATGCCCTTATTTGAACAACAATTTCATTCCGATTTGGTCTTTTTTTTTCTTTCTCCACTGATTGTTGGTCTTTTTTTCACTTTTGATTCCCGTATAATCCCTTATTTTTGCATCTTTTGACAAATTTATGCCTTTCTCGAGCAATTCTGACACATCCCGACCGAGATCAGGGAGTGCTGGCCGTCACACGAAGGTGACGTAGCCATGTGCGCGTGCGGAAGCTATTAAGATAGTAATATAAAAGTACGAATAATTAAAAACTAACTAGCATACAAAGTACTAGTGTATGTGAGACACAATTTCAGAGCAAGTCTACAGCAGTCAAAAAAGAAAAATGCGACATATATACACCCGAAGTGACCCTACAATGGTGAATGTCTGTCAGAAATGCCGGGACGCCCTCTGGGAAAAACCACCGAACCTGCTAGACCACTAGAACCTGGAGGGGCGCAAAAACAAAAGCGTGAGTGGGCAAAAACAAAGCTCTTTGAAAACTCTTTAGCAAAATACATTCTAACCCCTCGCCGTAAAACCTGTATACTTCCCAGAAAATGAACATATATACGTATGTATAGATATGCCAATCATGCTCCAAAATATGCCATTCATGCTCGAGAATATGCCACAATGGAATCTCATAATCAAATGTAAATGCTCAAGCGTAATTCACATCAATAACATATAATCTAGCAGCCGGGAGTCACCTAACGTGACCTGTACGGCTGCATATAGAGCTCCAATCTCAACTCAATAACTGAATCTGCACACGAGTCGGAACCACCTAACGTGGTCTGTACGACAAGACTGGGTGTAATATATACGCTTTAGTGCTACGATCACGTGAAGACTGTGCGAATAATCGCGGGTCACCTACGAGTCGGAACCACCTAACGTGGTCTGTACGACAAGCCTATGCACCTAACTTGGATCCAAGCTGAGCGTGTGGTGCGGGTGAACATCACGTGAAGGACTGTACCCTGGCCACGGGCGGGAGCACTAACACCGGGGGTGCAGATTATGAGCTCTCTAAGCATTTCAAACTACTACTGCATAACAACATGAATACCGCTTACCTGGCACTTACCTGTGCGTCCACAGCACCAAATACACATATATATATATATGTATGCCACTACTAATACATGCGATGATGCGTAAACGACATTCATATGATGCATGGCATAAAACAAATAACCTTTTCTATTTAATTTCTGGGAATATAAATGTATATAGGTATATACAGAAAACCAAAAGCCCACTCACTGATAAGTGGAAGGGTCGTAGCCCCCCTGCCTCGAGTGTGTACGCTAGTCCTCGGGATACGTATCACCTATACGCGAAAAAGCTACGAAAACGTTAATTTAAAAGCACATAACCAACTTCTCGTAATAACTTCTCATACATTGCTCAAATTGGACAATTGAATATACCAACGTGCTCTACACAACCTCAGGATCACACCCATATTTTTAAAATAATTTTTGGACCCCGCACGCGCCCCCACGCGCCTGAATAGGCACGGACCTACGCGCCCCCCACGCGCGGCCACGTGCCATGCACACTGACGGCGTCAACTGACGCCGTCAGGAATATTCCGTTCAACTGACGGAATATTCCGTTAACCTTAACTGACGCCGTCAACTGCCGTTAGGAATATTCCGTTAAAACTTAACGGAATATTCTCCTTTCTTCTCCGATCAATCTCCGACGCCGGCGCCGTCGCCGTCGCCGGAAAACCTGTAAATCAAGATTTCTCACTCGTTTTTCCACCTTTTTCCACGTTTCTTGCACCAAAATCAACCCTAGAGCTAGTAGAACATGTCCCAACAAGTTTTAAGGCCTAAAAATCAAGGAATTATACCTGCAACAACGATCCAAGTTCGGCCAACTTTGAACAGGACGATCCCGACGTCCAAACTCGTCCAACGAAACACTCCCAAGCTCCTGGGAACCTCACAAACACAACTATAAACTTAAAAAGTCCAAAAACCTGCTAGATTAGGTTTGCATGAATAGTGCTCAAATCGGCCATGGCGATATTGACGTGAAAACATCGAAGTTCTTACCTGAAAATGGCACCTCTGAACTCCTCTCAGCCTCACGAGCACGAGGGTGGTCTTGGTTTCTTGATTTGTGAAGGTTTGAGTATGTTTGTGTGTGTGTCTGTATGTTGAAGAAAGAAGAAGAAAAACTCGGGGAGAGAGAGAGAGAGAGAGAGACAGAGAAGAGACAGGAAATGAGGGAATCTCGGGAGAGAAAGAGAGGGTATGAGTGTGTGTGGTCCTACAACACCACACAACACAACACTAATGTGATAAAAACGAACTAGGGGGTAAAATTGTAATTTCAAATGTACGTTTCGTTAGTTTCGGGACGGGATGTTACAACCTACCCACCTTAATAGAATTTCGTCCCGAAATTCAAAATAACTAAATACACCCCTAATGGTCAAAGAACAATCTAGGATACAAATCCCTCATCCTATTTTCTGTCTCCCATGTCGCTTCTTCAACCGAGTGATTCCTCCACAAAACTTTCACCAAATTCACCGTTTTGTTCCTCAGAACCTTCTCTTTCCAATCTAAGATCGTTAACGGTTCCTCGTCATACGTCAAATCTGGATTTATCTCCAACGGTTGAAGAGGTATCACATGCGACGAATCAGCAACATAGTGTCGGAGCATAGACACGTGAAAAACGTTATGCACTTTAGCCAACTCCGGAGGCAACTCCAACCTGTAAGCTACCTCACCAACTCGTTCTGTGACCATGTATGGTCCGATGTACCTGGGACTCAACTTCCCCTTCTTTCCAAACCGCACAACACCTCTCCACGGTGAAAGCTTCAAAAATACCCAATCTCCGACCTCATACACTCTGTCCATAGCATGCCAATCTGCTAAACTTTTCTGCCTGTCCTGAGCTGCTTTCAGGTTAGACCTAATTACTTGAACATTTTGAGTAGTCTCCTCGACAATCTCCGGACCTACTAAGACTCTTTCGCCAACCTCTGACCAACATAACGGAGTGCGACAAGATCTACCATACAAGGCTTCAAATGGCGCCATGCCAATGCTTGAATGGAAACTGTTGTTGTAAGCAAATTCCATCAAATCTAACCGCTGGTGCCAAGCATCACTGAACTGTAACACTGATGCTCGCAGCATATCTTCCAAGGTCTGAATAGTTCTCTCTGACTGTCCGTCCGTCTGTGGATGATATGCCGTACTATAAAGTAGTCTCGTACCCAAAGCTTCCTGAAAAGCTACCCAAAACTTCGATGTGAATCGTGGGTCACGATCCGAGACAATACTCACAGGGACACCATGGTACTTCACAACCTTTGAGATAAACAATTCTGCTAACCGGCTCAAAGAGTACTTCTCTCTCACTGGAATGAAATATGCCGACTTAGTGAGCCGATCAACGATCACCCAAATGCCATCAAAGCCATTATGTGTACGCGGCAACTTGTACACAAAATCCATAGTGATATTTTCCCATTTCCACTCTGGAACGGGAAGCGGCTGCAACAATCCAAACGGCTTCTTTCTTTCTGCTTTAACCTGCTGACAAACAGCACAACTGCTCACATACTCGGCTATCTCCCTTTTTATACCCGGCCAATAATAAAATGGTCGAATGGTATGATACATTGTAGTTGCCCCTGGGTGCATGGCATAAGCCGAGACATGTGCTTCATCGAGAATTTCCTTCTTCAAATCCGCATTACTAGGCACGAACATTCTACCCTCTAACATCAACATGCCATCAGAATCACGAACTCTGAGATCTCGCCTCCTTCCTTGATCTCGAGCTTGGATTAGTTCTTGAATCTGTTCATCAGCTACTTGAGCTTCAAGCACCCGATCAACCAAGATTGGTCTAACTTGAAAATTAGCAAGTAACGCCACTTCTCGATCTTCTGCTTCTAACCTTACTCCCGTAGCACGCAAGTCCACCAAAAGAGGAATACGACTAGCGTACAACGCATTAATACGGCCTTGTGACTTCCTGCTAAGTGCATCGGCTACTACGTTCGCACGACCAAGGTGATAATCAATCGTGCAATCGTAATCGCTGAGCAACTCCAACCACCTCCGTTGACGAAGATTAAGTTCCTTCTGGGTGAAGAGATACTGAAGACTCTTGTGATCTGTAAAGATCCTACACTTCTCTCCGTAAAGATAATGTCTCCACAACTTCAACGCAAAGATGATAGCAGCCAACTCTAAATCATGTGTAGGGTAATTCATCTCATGGGATTTCAACTGCCGCGAAGCATAAGCAATCACCCTACCATGCTGCATCAATACACATCCCAGACCATTCAAGGAAGCATCGCTATAAACCTCGAAATCACCACTATCGTCCGGAGTGCCAAAACAGGTGCATGAGTGAGACAATGCTTCAACTGCTGGAAACTTTGCTCACACTTATCATTCCACTCAAACTTAACGTCTTTCCTTGTTAACCTCGTCAGTGGCAAGGCAATTACCGAAAAATCCTTAACGAATCTCCGATAATATCCCGCCAAACCAATGAAACTTCTCACCTCAGTGACGGTTCGTGGTTGCTCCCAACTCTCCACAGCTGCAACCTTCTGAGGATCAACCAGAATACCTTGAGCAGAAATGATGTGCCCCAAAAACGCGACTTGATCTAACCAGAACTGGCACTTATTAAACTTAGCATACAATTGGTGTTCCCTCAACCTCTTCAACACCAAAGTAAGATGTCGAACATGCTCCGCTTTGGACTTAGAATACACCAGAATATCGTCAATGAAGACAATAACAAATCTATCCAAGTAAGGCTGGAATACCCGGTTCATTAAATCCATGAAAGCTGCTGGTGCATTCGTCAACCCAAACGGCATAACCAGAAACTCGTAATGACCGTAACGAGTCCTGAACGCCGTCTTAGGAACATCATCCCTACTAATCTTCAGCGGATAGTACCCAGACCTCAAGTCTATCTTAGAAAATACACAAGCACCTCTCAGCTGATCAAACAAATCGTCGATACGAGGCAATGGATAACGGTTTTTAATCATCACCCGATTCAATTGCCTGTAGTCGATACATAGCCTCAAAGTCCCATCTTTCTTTTTCACAAACAACACTGGAGCGCCCCAAGGCGAAGTACTAGGCTGAATAAATACCTTATCCACTAATTCCTGTAACTGCACTTTCAATTCCCTTAACTCAGCGGGAGCCATACGATAAGGAGTTAATGAAATAGGATTAGTACCTGGAAGCAACTCAACAGTGAACTCCACATCTCGAACTGGGGGTAAACCAGGTAAATCCTCAGGAAAAACATCAGGGAAGTGTCTAACCACTCTCACATCTTCAATTCTGCTAGGAACGGTCTCATCTAGCACCACATGAGCTAGATACCCCTGACAACCTTTAGACAACAACTTCTTCGCTCGCAAAGCTGAAATAACGCCGTGTCTTACCCCACTCTGCTCACCCACAAAAGTAACCTCAGGTAATCCAGGACGGTGAAACGTAACTACTTTCCCGTAACAATCAATGTTGGCACGATAGAAGTGCAACCAATCTGTGCCCAAAATCACATCGAAATCGACAATATCTAACGGGATAAGATCAGCGGGCATAACAACACCCTCTACTATCACTGGACATCCTGGGTACATACAATCTACAACACATCTCTCTCCTCTAGGCATAGCGAACTCTAAATCGTACCCTAGAGGTGTGGGGCGAGGTTGCGTTACTTGAGCAAATGTATGAGAAATAACGGAATGTGTAGCTCCACAATCAATTAAGACTCTAGCAAAATAACCAAGAATGTTTAACGTACCCATAATCAAGTCCGGGTTGTTCTGAGCATCCTGCAGGGAAATATTGTGAATACGCCCCTGGCCCTGCTGTCGTCCGCCGCGACCTCTGCTAGCTTGAACACCGCGACCTTGAGCTCCACGCCCCTGACTGGGCTGACCCATCTGTCTCGAAGACCCTGCACTACTTGTGGCAATCTCACCCTGCTGATACTGTCCCCCTTGGTACCACTGAGAACCACCCGTTGGAGCTGGAGGATATGGCATGTAGTTGCTGGGATACGGGGGATAACCACCCTGTGAATACGGGTCCTGGGGGTACTGATATTGTCCCGGAGCATAGGGAACAGCATCACCCTGATAGTGGTAAGCACCACCTCTACCTGCTTGACCATAATTACTCGGACCCTGGATTTGTAGAATCGGTGCAGGTGGCGGCATAAAGGTTTGCTGCGGCTTCTACTGCTGACCCTGGGGACAATTCACCGCTCTATGTCCCACCTGTCCACACGTGAAACAACCACCGCTGCCACGCCTGCACTCGCCGAAATGTCGGTTATTACATCTACGGCAAAATGGAACTCGGTTTCGACCACCATCACCTTGTCTCTGGCCTCGAGCGCCTCCATAAAACCTACTTCCTCGTCCCTGTCCAGAGGTACTGAAACCACCACTAGACGAACTTGAACTAATACCACCCCTCTTGAAGTTTTGAGTTTGGCGAGGCCCAAGCGACATTTGACCTTTCCCTTTGTCATCTTTCTTTTCATCACTGTCACTCGACATATTCTCAGAGTCCTCTATCCTCAATAGTATCTCGTAAAAATCCTGGTAGGACTCACAGTGAGTAGTAGTCGCCATAGAACGCCATCTCTTCCTAGTGCCTAAGCGAAAACGACGAAGCATCTCTGCCAGATTACCAACGACGTCAGGATAGTAACGAGACAAATCAGTGAACTTACGATAATACTCGTTAGCCGTCATCTTTCGCTGTTTCAACTCGGTGAATTCCTGTTTCTTACGATCAATATACTCAGGGGGTACAAACCTCCTCTGAAACACATCCTTGAAAACATTCCAATCAGTCCTCTGAGTTGGAGTCAACCTACGAAGCTCCTGTTCCCACCAGGCTGCAGACTCCATCTCCAGAAACCATGAGGTTGTCTCGACCCACCTCTCCATAGGAAGGTTCCCCTGGTTATGCAACACACGGAAAGTCTTCTCTATGTGTTCCAACCACCGTTCTGCGCCTTCGTGACCCTCACTACCTTTAAACTTATCCAACTTCAGATTATACATAGTCTCCAGAGGAGTCCTCTGGGGAGGGCGCATCACTGACTGAATGGCTGTAGCAATAACTTCCCCCAACTGAGCAACATCGGGGAAGCTAGACTCAGAAGAACGACGTGGTTCCCGACGAGGCGGCATGATTCTGACAGAAGACACCAACTATTAGAATACTCACAAAGACACAGGACTGCCAAACCTAGGCTCTGATACCAAGCTGACACACCCCGATCGAGATCAGGGAGTGCTGGCCGTCACATGAAGGTGACGTAGCCATGTGCGCGTGCGGAAGCTATTAAGATAGTAATATAAAAGTACGAATAATTAAAAACTAACTAGCATACAAAGTACTAGTGTATGTGAGACACAATTTCAGAGCAAGTCTACAGCAGTCAAAAAAGAAAAATGCGACATATATACACCCGAAGTGACCCTACAATGGTGAATGTCTGTCAGAAATGCCGGGACGCCCTCTGGGAAAAACCACCGAACCTGCTAGACCACTAGAACCTGGAGGGGCGCAAAAACAAAAGCGTGAGTGGGCAAAAACAAAGCTCTTTGAAAACTCTTTAGCAAAATACATTCTAACCCCTCGCCGTAAAACCTGTATACTTCCCAGAAAATGAACATATATACGTATGTATAGATATGCCAATCATGCTCCAAAATATGCCATTCATGCTCGAGAATATGCCACAATGGAATCTCATAATCAAATGTAAATGCTCAAGCGTAATTCACATCAATAACATATAATCTAGCAGCCGGGAGTCACCTAACGTGACCTGTACGGCTGCATATAGAGCTCCAATCTCAACTCAATAACTGAATCTGCACACGAGTCGGAACCACCTAACGTGGTCTGTACGACAAGACTGGGTGTAATATATACGCTTTAGTGCTACGATCACGTGAAGACTGTGCGAATAATCGCGGGTCACCTACGAGTCGGAACCACCTAACGTGGTCTGTACGACAAGCCTATGCACCTAACTTGGATCCAAGCTGAGCGTGTGGTGCGGGTGAACATCACGTGAAGGACTGTACCCTGGCCACGGGCGGGAGCACTAACACCGGGGGTGCAGATTATAAGCTCTCTAAGAATTTCAAACTACTACTGCATAACAACATGAATACCGCTTACCTGGCACTTACCTGTGCGTCCACAGCACCAAATACACATATATATATATATGTATGCCACTACTAATACATGCGATGATGCGTAAACGACATTCATATGATGCATGGCATAAAACAAATAACCTTTTCTATTTAATTTCTGGGAATATAAATGTATATAGGTATATACGGAAAACCAAAAGCCCACTCACTGATAAGTGGAAGGGTCGTAGCCCCCCTACCTCGAGTGTGTACGCTCGTCCTCGGGATACGTATCACCTATACGTGAAAAAGCTACGAAAACGTTAATTTAAAAGCACATAACCAACTTCTCGTAATAACTTCTCATACATTGCTCAAATTGGACAATTGAATATACCAACGTGCTCTACACAACCTCAGGATCACACCCATATTTTTAAAATAATTTTTGGACCCCGCACGCGCCCCCACGCGCCTGAATAGGCACGGACCTACGCGCCCCCCACGCGCGGCCACGTGCCATGCACACTGACGGCGTCAACTGACGCCGTCAGGAATATTCCGTTCAACTGACGGAATATTCCGTTAACCTTAACTGACGCCGTCAACTGCCGTTAGGAATATTCCGTTAAAACTTAACGGAATATTCTCCTTTCTTCTCCGATCAATCTCCGACGCCGGCGCCGTCGCCGTCGCCGGAAAACCTGTAAATCAAGATTTCTCACTCGTTTTTCCACCTTTTTCCACGTTTCTTGCACCAAAATCAACCCTAGAGCTAGTAGAACATGTCCCAACAAGTTTTAAGGCCTAAAAATCAAGGAATTATACCTGCAACAACGATCCAAGTTCGGCCAACTTTGAACAGGACGATCCCGACGTCCAAACTCGTCCAACGAAACACTCCCAAGCTCCTGGGAACCTCACAAACACAACTATAAACTTAAAAAGTCCAAAAACCTGCTAGATTAGGTTTGCATGAATAGTGCTCAAATCGGCCATGGCGATATTGACGTGAAAACATCGAAGTTCTTACCTGAAAATGGCACCTCTGAACTCCTCTCAGCCTCACGAGCACGAGGGTGGTCTTGGTTTCTTGATTTGTGAAGGTTTGAGTATGTTTGTGTGTGTGTCTGTATGTTGAAGAAAGAAGAAGAAGAACTCGGGGAGAGAGAGAGAGAGAGAGACAGAGAAGAGACAGGAAATGAGGGAATCCCGGGAGAGAAAGAGAGGGTATGAGTGTGTGTGGTCCTACAACACCACACAACACAACACTAATGTGATAAAAACGAACTAGGGGGTAAAATTGTAATTTCAAATGTACGTTTCGTTAGTTTCGGGACGGGATGTTACAAATTCACTGTTGTTTTTTTGTTTTTTTTTTTTTTCACTTGTTATTGGACAGTGGCATATTGCTTTCTAAAACATAGATTTCAAGATCAGGCGTATATATCAATTGTTTTAGCTTTTGTATTTGTTAGTAGTTTGATTTTCTAGGCTTTTCCTTTATTTTACGAGTTATGATATTATTTTCGACTCTATGTTCCACTCTAGTCTTATAATAGATATGATCCCTTATATTACTTGCGTTAAGCCATTTTTATACTCATACATCAAATGTCTTATCATTTCTACTCTATTAGGTACTCGTGGGACTCGATATTAACTAAACCTTGAGTGCTAATGACTTAAACTTGAGTGCTAATGAGAGCATGTTGTTTTTGCACCAGATGAAAAATGTTCAGTTAAGTTTTCTTGGAGTACGAAAATTTAAATTGTGAAGTGTTATGATAATATGTTTGTGCTTTATTTTGTGGCACAATTGCGAATATTTAACATATGTATAATTGTAAATTTTAATCAAGTCCAAATTTTATATGAGATACAACTTTCCAATTTTCTCTTGTAACTTAAGGGCAATATACTGTTTTTCTTGAGGAGGGCACAAAGCCAATCCTCAATATAAAAAGCGTAAAACCAGATGGAATTGAAAAAAAAAAAAAAAAAAAAAAAAGGGAGTCCAAAAAAATGAAACATGTATAAAAATAATATTAATAATAAAATAATTAGATTTGTGAAAATTAGGTGGGTAATATAATGGTGGAATTGACAAATGGATAAGAGAAAACAAATTGGGAAGGTATCTAGCATTCCTCTACATATATATACGGTAAATTATATTATGTATCTGTAATACAAGTCGATACATCTCGTGCCATAATATAGGTAGAGAGACAATAGATTTTTTTAGTGTCTTTTCACTTGTATTTAATGACATGTGGCATAATCTTGTTATACATGTGGCATGATCTTGTAAACTTAGGTTGTTACGTAGTTAGAAAGGTTGCTTACTCATTAAGCTAACCGTGCTATGTATAGTTAGCTCACTTTCCTTTGTATTAATTCAAACAGTTATATAAAAGTTTCCTCTTTCTTCAAGCTTTTCAACTTATCTCTTATTCTACATATTCAATTTTTGTTGATTCTATAATGATGGTATCAAGAGTATAGGTTTTTCTCGTTCTTGAGCCTTGGAGCAAGAATCAGTAAAGGTTTGGAGAAATTTTGCTAAAGAACTTGATCTCTGTAACATTGACAATGTCGATATATTTCTTCTTTGTCTAGTTGAAAAGGGATAGGAGATCATGTGTTTCCGTTAACTTTTTGCCCAGTTGAAATAACAACTGCTCTTTCCTACTGATATGATGGATTGACCTCGCCAACTTGTCAGGTTCTAGTTTCTTTTTCAGCTCTTCAACATATTACTTTTGTTTGATGAATTGAAGTATAAATCTGAGATTTGATTTGCAAATTGAGGCACGAAACCGATCTTGATTTGTTCATCGGTGAATCTTGAAATTTTCTGGCATGAAGCTGTATGATTTTAAGTGTAATTAAGTAGTCTGATATGTATGATGAAGAGCACAAAGCTTGATTTCTGTTACTTTATGTTGATTTCTCATACTCCCAAGCCTATACTCATCGTAATGACGAGCACAGTATCGAAAGAAATTCTGCAAACTAGTGTTGATTGAAGAGTCCTAAGGTCGGAAAAATGAATTTGCTAATAACCTACTTCATAATAGACTTTAACAAAAATCGATCTTCCTCTTGAAGATCAGGAATTATTACTACATTTGAAAAATTAGTATTGTCGGGGACCAAAAGTGAATGTCCCCTAGAAGTTCTTCCGTTGAGTGCTACCACTTTAGCACAACATTGTCGTCCGACACATCTCCAGAGATTTCGACGAAAAGTAAAACTTCGTAGGAATTCTAACAAGTGGTATTCTAACAGGTATTGCCAAGAAATCAAAATTATTTCTGGTTTCCTATCTCAAAAGGTTTGGTAATGATGACGAGATAATAGTAGTGGGATTGATTGGTAAATCTCTAGTGGCACACATCTATCGATACATTAGCTTTATGTCAAGGCCATCAACTCGTTCCGAATCAGGATTTTTCCTCAACAGCGGCAGTTGCCAAAATGTTCTTCTAGAAGGTCAATATGTCATCTAAGTTGCCCAAAACTTAGAAAAAGCTAATACAATTTTTGTATTGCAATACTGCCCAAACTTATGCTCTGATACGAAATCGACACACCCCAACCCGGAATGTCCACCTGGACTCCAAATCGAGCTATATTGGCCAACACCAGGAAGGTGACAAAGCCATAAAGTGTAATGCAGTGGAAAATATGAGTAAATTTAAACCTAAATGTAAGAGTGCACATGTGAGCACGATTGAACATTTCACACATGATGTCAGAGCATAAGTAAAGTATAGTAAAAGTAGAATAAAAATTGTACCATCGAAGGCAATTTCCTATAGCAACATTTGTCAAGAATCTTCGTTGACACAAAAGCTATGCCAAGTGATCTATTTCTTCTTCATCTACCTGAAAAGGGACAGGAGATTATGCGTTTCGGTTAGCTTTTTGCCCAGTTGAAATAACAACTGCTTTTCCTCCTGATCTGATGGATTAACCTCACCAGCTTGCCAGGTTTTGGTTTCTTTTTTAGCTCATCATCATATTACTTTTGTTTGATGAATTGAAGTATAAATCTGAGATTTGAATTGCAAATTAAGGCATGAAGCTGATCTTGATTAGTTTGTCTATGAATCTTCAAATTTTCTGGCACGAAGCTATATGATTTGAAGTGTAATTGAGTAGTCTGATATGTATGATGAAGAGCACAAAGCTCAATTTTTGTTACTTTATGTTGATTGATAAAAGAAATCAAGCATGCAGCTTGCAGCGATTTGTGAAATTTTTCTAAGAATGATGAAGTTGGGGCACGAAACTCTGTTGTTGAGTGAAGAAGTTAGAAGGATTTGCTTCTTGAGAAAATTTGACTACAAATTCTTTGTTTGTCAATTTGTGAGCACTCAAGCTCTCTAGTTGTGTTTACTCATTGGCACGAAGCTTATAACTATTGAAATTATGCACATGAAATATATTTGCTCTCCGATAACTCCTTGTGAAGTGTTCATTTCTGATAATCGATATGGTATCTACACCTCTGAAGGTTGAAGATTTACTTCAACGCTGACCATTCGTTTACAAGATGATAATTTTGCTAAGTGATCTTTCAATTTCGTTCTGTACTGGAAGGATTTGATCTTTTTGACTATTTTGATAGTACTAATGTGTCATTCTAAGTGTGTCATTACTCTTGAAGCTGGAATTTTACATAAGAGCTTACTACTGCTTATAAAGATTGGGTAAAAACTAATAAAGCCCTGCTAAGTTTATTGATTGCTACACTAGGAAATGAAGCGGTTAAATATGTTGTTAGCAGTAAGACTACTCATAAGGATTGAACTCATCTCACTAGGTCTGATTCCATTGAAAAGTATATGTTAAGACTTAAGCATCTCGAGGAATAGTTACCTGCTTGAGAAACCATTTCAAACAATGACCTCATTATCGCAGCCTTGGCTGGTTACCTGTAAAGTACAATATGATAAGGACAATCATTGTGGCTAGAGAATCTCCTATAACTATCAAATAATTTCGAGCACAACTCTTAAGTGCTGAGAAAATTTGTAATGCCCAAAAAATTTGAAATATATGATTATGTGGAGTAAATCGAGAATAAATAGATTTATGGTTATAAAAATTTGATTAGAGAAATTTTAGAATTTTGTTTCCTGAATTTATTAAAATTTACGTCAAAAAATTGATTGATAAGTAGAAAAGAGGAAAATGCTTAGTTGACTAAATGTAATTTTACGAGGATGTATTTTATCCTCATGTATTTTATCATATTTCTTGAAGTATTTGGATAAAGCTCGATCCTACGAAAGTGTAGGCAAAAACCGTTTGTGAATCGGAATTGAAACGAAGAAATTAGAGGTTTTAGGAATAAAAATAAATAAATAATAAATAATAAAAAAAGAGGAAGAGAAGTCTGGAAGCTACCAGATGGCAGCGTGAGAGATGAGGAAAAGGAAAGATATGGGAGAGAAAAACGAGGAAGGGGACCAATCGGGAAAGAGAGGGGAAATAGGAGCCCAATCAAAAAGAGGAAAAGGAGGGGAAATGAGAGAGGAAGAAAAAGGGGAGAAGCGGGCCGACCCGCATACCCCATCGGACCTGACCCATACTACCCCTTTCCTGGCACTTTTTCATCGATTTTCCAGCAATCCAAACCACCTAACCACCTTGGAAACACTCGAAAACCTTCCTTCTACCCATTCTATCCCAAATTTGATGAAATTGTGAAACCCGCACAGTGGGTGCGACGAGGATCGTGGTGGTGATTCCTCAAATGCTAAAGCTAAACCCTTCAATTACCACCACCTTTGAACTCCCCTTGAGGCCTGGAACAAAGCCCATACATTGGTCAGGACGTCGGAGCTGTTTTGGAGTCGAATCAAGAGCACCCAATTCAAGGGTTTACGAAGGTTCGAGGGTAATTTGTGGTGTTTCCTGGCCGATGTATGAAAGTTGGTCCTCTCATTAAACTCTACTCTCATGTAAAATTTGGTAATTTTTGGAGTTCGTCGAAAAACTGGGTTTCCGTTCACCAGAAACAGCCACCTGCGACGGCGCGTGCGTCGGTGCGTGGCCAATGGGCCGATGCTACCTTTTTATGAAATTTCGATATTCTGAATTCATTTATGGTATCCATTTGATGTGTTTCAATTGTTAAATATAGTACTGAATATTTCCTCCACTTGATTATTTTTGGAAATGGATTAAAAATGATTTGTGAACTACGATTGGCTTGATCCCTCCAAAGGGTACACAGGCAGTATAACGAGAAGTTAGATGCAGCCATAGAATAAACGAGATTAAATTTTAGTGGAGAATGAATGGTTATTAACTTAAAGGTTAACCATGACTTTATTTTTGGTCTACCACTAAATGTAAATTCTGAAATAAATTGGCATGGCGGGGCAGGGTGTTACAAAATGGTATCAGAGCAAACGATCATACCTTACAATATGTGATATTATTGAGTTGTGGATGTAAATTATGAATTGCATTAATATTGCATTATTTTATAAGTTTTATGAGTATGAAGGAATTTATGTGGAATGCATATATTGTGAATCATCATGAATTGAATTGAATTGAATGGGAGTAGAAAAAAATTTTAAATTGTCATATTTCATGTTATAGCTTTGAAGATAAGCACTTGATTAAAGTCTCAGATTAATCTTGAATTGGGTTGATATTATGTTATTCATTATGAAAATTTTAAATGTTAAGATGATTGTGAAATTGTGACAAGTAGATGGAAAAGTTGTATTATACCTTTGCAATTGAGAAATGTTGAATTGGGCAAAAAGGACCTATGCATGTTGATTTGGGCGAAAAGGCCCGTGGATGTCGATTTGGGTGTGATGGCCCGTGAAATGGGACGAATGTTTGATTGGGCAAAATGGCCTGTGGATGTTTGATTGGGCAAAGTGGCCCTATGAATGTTGATTTGGACGAAATGACCCGTGAAATGTAGAGAAATAATTGAATGGGCACAAAGACCCAGTGTTTCGGGAGAAAAGCTCCATGTGTGGGCTATGAGAATGAGTTATTAATGTGATGTGTATCGACTAGGTATATTACGATCTTTTCCAGTTGCTAGTCACTTATTGGGATAAAAGAAAAAAATTATGAAATCGTTGTTTTGCCAATGATATTTATGGCTGAAAAATTTTAATAATTATGAAAATTAAGATGAAATGGTGGAAAAACCATGAAGATTTCTTCATTTATTGAATTATTGGTGGACATGAATAATAAAATGAGAATTTGAGTTCGTTTAATATAAACGGAAATTGCGGCTTGGTTTTAAATTCCTCATTTTTTTATACAGTGATTGTGATTAGAAGTTCCAATGATTTTCGCTAGAATTTCTGACATTTGGGTTGCCAATTGTGCTAGGTTGACTTAAAATTTTAATATTTACTTAGCCACTAATGATTTTGGCTTGAAATTCTAATATTTATTTGGCCAATGATGGCTACGATGGGAATATATGATAATTGTTTTGCTAAAAAAAAATAAAATATGAATATGGCAAAAAATTTATGATGTCTGATATCGCCAGTGACTGTAGCTAGAAAGAAAGAATCAACGTAACGGCTATGTGTAGCCAATGATGTAAGTAGTTTTACCCATGATTATGGTTCTTATGCTAGTATTTATCTAGCTAATGGTAGATGTGGTTTGATAATCTGGTATTTACCTAGCCAATATGGATTATGGCTTGATGTTTGCAATATTAATTTGCCAACGTGTGTGGCTAGAAATTTTGATATGTTTTTTTTCCACCAATTAATGTGGCTGGAAATCTGAGTATATGAGTGAAAATTATGATAATTGATAAGTTGAATTACTTATTTCAGCTTGAATAAAATCGTAGACTGAGGGTATGATTTTATTCACTATAAATGGAACGGTGGGATTGGTTCTAAATCCCTTTTCATTATATGATGGTTGGAAATCTTGAGAATGAGATTTATTTTAATGGGGGTCATTGTTTTACCAATGATGATTATGGCTATATGATTAATACGGTTACTTTGGTTCACATGAGGATATGAATGAAATCATAGAATAAGATTTTGATTTCATTCAATATTAACGGTACTATGGATTGGTTTTAAATACCTTATCCTTATTCCGTGATTGAAATCTCGGGGACGAGATTTATTTTATTGGGGGTCAAATGTAATACCCTGGAAATTTGAAATATATGATTATGTAGAGTAAATCGAGAATAAATAGATTTATGGTTATAAAAATTTGATTAGAGAAATTTTAGAATTTTGTTTCCGTAATTTATTAAAATTTACGTCGAAAAATTTATCGACAAGTGGAAAAGACAAAAATGCCTAGTTGACTAAACATAATTTTACAAGGACGTATTTTATCGTATTTCTTGACGTATTTGGATAGAGCTCGATCCTACGAAAGCATAGGCAAAAACCGTTTGTGAATCGGAATTGAAACAAATAAATTAGAGGTTTTAGAAATTTAAAAAAAAATAAAAATAAAAATAAAAAGAGGAAGAAGAGTTTGGAAGCTGCCAAATGGCAGCATGAGAGAGGAGGAAAATGAGAGATGCGGGAAAGAAAGAGGAGGGGGACCAATCGGGAAAGAGGGGGGAAAATGGGAGCCCAATCAGAAAAAAGAAAAGGAGGGGAAATGAGAGAGGAAGAAAAATGGGAGAAATAGGTTGACCCGTATACCCCATCGGACCTTACCTGTACCGCCCCCTTCCCAGCTCTTTTCCATCAGTTTTCTAACGATCCAAACCACCTAACCACTTGAGAAACACTCTAAGACCTTTCCTCTACCCATTCCACCCCAAATTTGATGAAATTTGGCCTTGAAATTGTGAAACCCGCACGGTGGGTGCGACAGGGTTCGTGGTGGTGATTCCTCAAATCCTGAAGCTACAACCCTTCAATTATCACCACCTTTGGACTCCCCTTGAGGCCTGGAACAAAGCCCATACATTGGTCAGGGCATCGGAGTTGTTTTGGAATCAAATCAAGAACACCTAATTCAAGGGTTTTCGAAGGTTCAAGGGCAATTTGTGGTGTTTCCTGGCCGAATTGGACTTCTGCCCAGGTATGAAAGTTGTTCCTCTCATTGAACTCTACTTGCATGTAAAATTTGGTAATTTTTGGAGTTCGTTGGAAAATTGGGTTTAAACCGCCTCCTGCGACGGCTCGTGGCCAGTGGGCCAATGCTGCCTTTTTATGCAAATTTCGATATTCTGAATTCATTTATGGTATCTATTTGATGTGTTTCAAATGTTAAATATAGTACTGAATATTTCCTCCACGTGATTATTTTCAGAAATGGATTAAAAATGATTTATGAATTACGATTGGCTTGATCCCTCCAAATGGTACGTAGGCAGTCTAACGAGAAGTTAGATGCAAACATAGAATAAACGAGATTAAATTTAATGGAGAATTAGAATGGTTATTAACTTAAAGGTTAACCATGACTTTATTTTTGGCTTACCACTAAATGTAAATTCTAAATAAATTGGCGAGGCGGGGAGTTACAAAATTGCTAAAAACTCACAAAGTTCAATCTTGTTTCCTATGTTTGTGTTATACTCTAATGGAGAAACATCTACTGTATGAGCAAACAGACAATCTTATCAAGGGAAATCATATGCAACTAGAGCTCAATTCTATCCAGGAGATTCTTCTATGTTGCATTTTAATGGAGGTACTAGCTTTATAGGTCAATATGGCACACCACTACTTGGAATTTCCACTTAGACTCCGAATCGAGCTGTGCTGGCTGACACCAAGAAGGTGACAAAGCCATAAGTGTAATGAGGTGGAAAATATGAGTAAATTTAAACCTAAAAGTGCCTAAATGCAAGAGTGCGCATGTGAACGGGATTGAACCCATTTCAGACATGATGTCAGAGCATAAGTAAAGTACAATAAAAGTAGGATAAGAATTATACCATCAAAGGCAATCTTCTATAGCAACATTTGCCAAGAATCATCGTCAACATAAAGTCGTTGCCATTAAGTCCTGGAGGGGCGATAAACAAGGGTGGGTGGGCCTAAAAATAAGGTTTTGTAAAACCTTTTCGAAAACGTATAACACCTCGTTATAAAACAAATATAGTTTCCAAAAATAACATGCTATGTATAGTATGAAAATATCTACCATAAACAGTATCTCAAGAATGAAATACTTCACAATATTTCGTAAATAACCACATAACATCCAATAATTACTATATCTCGCATAAACGAACATATCATATCGAGATATGCTGACATACAAGTTCATGTTGAGATATTCTAACATGAACATGACTGGGTGTAATAATGATTTACGCTCTAGTATTATAATCACATGAAGATTGGCGCTATATGCATCACATACGAGTCCTAATTACCTATAGCAATCTACGATAGTACTAACACCTTCAATGGATCCAAAGTAAGCGTACGGTGTGATGTGAACATACACATGAAGACTGGCCCTGGCCCTGGCGAGTACTAAGACCAGTGTATTATACGATGAGCAGATAACATAAACATGATCATACCATGGTAATTCAATAGTTCTAGTCACTATAATACTATTCATGGTTGTAAATATAATTAAAGCATCTCATAATAGTACATGTGCATCCCGTAGGATTTATAATAATTTCATCAATCCCAACAACACGATATTTCTTATAAACGTTAATTTAATTATGGCATCACGTAGAAAATTCATTATTTTGTATATATGGAAACTATATATACACACACTATATAAAAGAAAAGACCCACTCATAGATATTTGCGAGGTCACAGCTCTTTGAACTAGGAAAGTTGAAGTCTCTGATAATACTCGCACCTAAGCATAATATTGGGGCACATTAGTAAACTCAACTAAAACGAGTAAATTTGGGGAAACGGAGCATAGATTTGGAATCAAGGTGTCGAAATACTGAGTCAAAGGGAAAATTTTGTAAAAAGTCAACGGGAAAGCCAACGGTCAACCAAAAAAGTCTACTAAGTCACCAAGGCAGTCAACTATGTTAAAACTTCGGAATTTCACAAAATGGATGCCATAAAGGGGCTCAACGCATCAAAATTAGCCTAGAATAGGTCCCAACAAAAATCCCAAAAATCAACGCAGGGAATATTACAGAGAATATTTCAAAGAACATTCCAAGAATATTCCAGATTCGATTTCATAAACAAGTCGAATCCCTGGTTGGGATTCGGTGTGGGTCGATTTGTGAATTCAGGTTTGGATCTGGATTGAATTAGGGTAAACGGGTCACTAGGTTATTGGATCGGTCAACCCATCGACAACTTGCCTGTTTCAACAAAAGAGAAAGCCGTAAAAATCCCGACTCCGATCAAAGTCAAAACTTAACCAAAACTGGCAATTTAATATACCAAATTGAAGCTCAAAGAGCAAGAAATAAAAATATACCATTGGGGTTCTAGGCCGTGGCCAAAGTTCACGGGAAAATGGCTCAAAAGCCGTCGAATCCCTCACCGAAAAATTGGGGATGTTTCCCTGAGTGCATCTTCAGTTAACCTTCACCAATCAAACGGATTTTTTTACATTCAAAGTCTAGCATAAAATCAAAGCAATAAGAAGGAAGAGATTTGTGGGTTCCTAACCCTTACCTTAGTCGGAAAATCACAAAGCTTCGCCGGAAAACATGGAGGTTGAGGTTTAGGTTTGAGTTCGTTACCTAGAGTCTTGGTTTCAGTACTGGAATGTTGGTGAACTAAGGTGATGAAGATAAACAGTGGTGGTGTGGTACTCCAGCAAGTGGCGAGAGGTGTGTCGGGTCTCTGCATTTGCAGAGAATGAGAGAAAGCTAAGAGTATATCCAAAGGATATATCAAAATGTCCACATAAACTTTAACAGTAAAAAAAGACCACATTAATGTTCTCCATCCGAAATGTCTATTCATATGTAGCAATGACATGGATTGGCAGTAAGAAGGCTGCTGTCAAATTTGACAACAGCTTCAAAATTAATTATTAATGGTTTTTATTAACTTTTTCTTGATTTAATCATTATTATACTGAATGATGGTGTTGACCGATGCATTTATGTCTCTTTTGTGCATTTGATGAACAGTCCCAATTTAATAGGTATTAAATGTCTTTAATTAAATTTTTATTGGTTTAATAATTTATTTTGTAATATAATAAAATAATAATTTAATTTGACATATCGGGTGAAAAGTAAAACTTTAAAAAAAATGTCAAAACACCATATATGTTGTCAAATTTAAATTATATGTTCAAAATTTGTCATCTCCTTTGAAGATGTTCTAAGAGAGTCTAAGAGAGAATGAAGGGAGAAAGAAGTCGAGAGAGTTCCAAGAGTATTGGGGAAAGTGATGTGGCAAGAGAAAGGTGACTCAGGTGTGGGGCTCACAGGCCACAAAAAATCCATACTTAAAAAAATAATATAATAATAAAATAATTAAAATAAGAGTTTTTATCACAAATGGTCTCTGAAATTGACCCTCATCATCAAGATGGTATCTGAAATTGAAAATCAATCAATTTAGTCCTTGACATAGGTGTTGCAAATCAATGTGGTCCTTCTGTCATAATTTTGTTAAAAAAATTTGTTAAGTGCTGATATGGCAGATACATAGGCCCCATAAGTATTTTTTTTTCTCACAAAATGGTCATTGAAATTGACATATGACGTCAAAATGGTCCCTCAAATTGACCCGCGACATCAAAATGGTCCATGAAATTGAAAATTGATCAATGTAGTCCCTCAAGTAAGTGTCTCAAATCAATGTAGTCCTTCTGTCACAATTCTATCAAAAATTCTGTTATGTGCTGTTGTGACACATAAATGGGTCACACAAGTCTTATTAAAATTTAAAAATTACAAATAGACTTAATAATTTAATTGTTAATAAAAAATTGTCAACCCAAAAACCTAGTCCTATAATCACCTCTGATCCCAGTCTACATTGCTATACTTCCTTCAATCTCTATTCCCTCAGGAAAAAAAAAAAAAAAAAAAAAATTCTCAATACACTCATCTTTACACACTTCAACATCCTTCATCGAATTGAACCTGGATCGAAATCACCTTTAGTGATGGGTTGGTCCATTGGCAACGACTTCTAGGACACCATCGTTAACATTTAGGCAATCAACATCCTCACAACCTTAATCTTATAGAGCATGTTCGGCTCTTCCCTAGTGGTCTGCCTTGAGATAATGAGGTTATAACCGAGGTGCGTCCATTGTTAGTTGAAAACTAATTCCACACCCCCACTTAGGCCTTGGTTAAGCCTTGTACATTTGAGAATTTATGGAAGGGAACTTTCTTCGGAGTAGGCCCTATTATAAGAAAAAAAAAATCCGTTGTGCCAAAATGCATATAGGCAACTTTTTAATTAATTATTAAACCCACATCAGTACATAACAAATTTTTTTACAGAATTGGGGTAGAAGGTGTTCCCATAACTGATTTTACATTGTTAGAAGCTTGGTGGGTGCTTTGCAATATTATACTTTCACTAGGCCATATATAGCATTTGTGGTAAACTATGCCTGTCAGTTTATGCCTATTCCTACAAATGTCCTTTTTCATCTAGTTAAAAGACTTATACACTATTTACATGACTCTATTGATTGTGGTCTTCATTATTCTATTTCACAAATTCTGGATTTACAAGCATACAATGATGCTAACTGGGCCTCTGATCAACTATTGACTCTGTTGTGCTTCTGGGTAAAAGAAGTGTTTCTTGTAGTTCTACAGAGGCAAAATATAAGGCCTTAGCCAATGTTGTTGCAAATGTTGCTTGGATTAGATTAATTTTGATGGATTTGCAAGTGTTTCTACTTCTCCACCACTTTTGCTTTGTGATAATGTTTCAACATTTGCTCCGTGTTCAAATCCTGTTTTTTCATACAATGATTAAACAATTGGAAACAAATCTCCATTTTGTGAGAGAAGGGGTACATAAAGGGGACTTCCAAGCAATATATTTCGACTGGTGAAATAGTAGATATTCTTACAAAGGGCCTTCATTGTCCTGCATTTTTCCAACATTGTTCCATTCTCAAAATGGGATTTCCCAGTTCAGATTGAAGGGGGGTGAACATGTGGCATGATCTTGTAAACTTAAATTGTTAGGTAGTTAGAAAGGTTGCTTATTCATTGAGCTAAATGTGCGATATATAGTTAGCTCACTTCTCTCTTCTTCTACAGCTTCATTCTTAATTCATTCTATGATGAACTGTTATGAGTATTAAGTGATGAACCAGCTCGTGTTCGGATACACAAAAAAAAAAAAAAATTATTTTATATATACAAGAATGTAAACATAAAGGATTAACTAAACAGTTATAATTAATTTTCAAAACTCAATATTTTAAGTCAAAAATTATTGCTAACGTATTATAAGGCTAAATCTTTCCTCTTATTTTTAATGTATGTAATATCGTTTGTTTATGAAAAAGTTCACTACCAAAAACATTAAAATAAATTGTGATGCTATGTGGCGGCTAACTTCTTAAACATAAGATAATTAATACATAAGTCATCATTTAAAACCATGCATTATCCATCCATTACGCAATGAACATAGGACGGCCTTGTTTTTTTCTTCCCGTAAATATTATAAATACAACCACAGTTATCTGACACGTGGGTTGTCCATCCCTGTCTCTTCATTTTTTCTGACACGTTTGTTGTCCATCCCTCTCTCTTCTATTATGCAAGATAGAAATTGTATAATAAAGAAAATGATTCTTTTCCCTCTTATTCCTATTTTTTTTTTCCTTTCCCTTATATATTATTTTTTATCTTATTATTTTTATAAAAAAAATCAATATAAGATGGTGACGTGGTTAAACAGTAACCGTTCAAATAGGAAAAAAAAAATTAGAAGATGAGAGAATTTTCCTCCGTATAATCATCCAACGAGCAGACGAAGCAGCCAGCCAATGTATAATTAATACAATCAAATGTTAATCGAACATAAAAGAAGACGTTATATTTTATTTACCTAAAAAAAAAAAAAAACATAAAAGAAGAAGTTATGATTCATTCCCTTTTCACATGTTGTCAGCTGGTTCATTTGCTCTTGGAGTGCATGAAAGAACACATCAAATTTTGATATCCTGTCTGATACCATATATGTTCATCCCCTATTCACATGCTGTCAGCTGGTTCATTTGCTCCTGCAGCGCATGAAAGCACACATCAAATTTTGTTATCCTGTCTGATACCATATATGTTGACCATCCTACTTCATTATTAGACCTTTAAAGGTGAACAAAATAGTATGTTCTTGTATTCATTATTAGACCTTTAAAGGTGAACAAAATAGTATGTTCTTGTGTCATCTTACCTTCAATTTATTATACTAATTCTAAGCAGATTATAAATATTATATAATCTTTATAATATAATTTATATCATAACTTGACTTGATATTATAGTATAATATCACTTGAATATTATAGTTTATATTAAAATTTAATGGAATTCAAAAAAAATTTATTATAAAAGAATTATATTTTTTTAATTTTAAAACTAAATTTTTGAATTTATTAAATAACTTATTAATTAATAATATAATAACTTATTAATTTATAAGTGACTCGTTCATATAAACAAAACAAATTGAAGTTTCAACATAAATTTAACTCGATAACTTGATCAGCGTTTGAACTTTGTATTTTAATTAGTACTAGTTAGCTTAAGAACAAAGAATGGATTAAAATATCCCTCGAGTATTATAATGATGGATGATGATATTTAGAGATAAAATTGATAAATGTTGAATAACAACTTATATGGTATGGATATACCAACATCATAACATTTGGTATCAATTATACAATGCGATATGGAGAGAACCTTATACATAGCATTATATCAATGACATGGAACGTCCCGATGACAATGTACCCATGTCATATGAGGCATTCTCCACTAACACACTATCTAATAGAATAGACCCTACCATGTATGTGGGGCTCCAAATTCCAATTATATTAAAGAGTGTGAACGAGTATACGTTTGCGCGGATAACATTTAGTAGTTTGTTTACAAATAAAACTTAATCCATTAACACTATTGCTCTACTCAATTTGCTTTAAACCACTATTAAGTAAGAAACAAAACACTTTTGTAAAGAAGTAATGACATATTTACTTACAAGGAATATATTTATAAGAAATGAGTCTCATTTTCATTGCCCTAACTTGGTCGTGCATTTGTCATTTCCAAGTTTCAAATTTCAATTTCATATTTAACCAATTGGATCCAAAATCATACAATGGTAAACTTCTAACTCATGACAGATAGTTCTGCATATCAAAGTATTAAATCAAGAATAATGTGGTAGTGTTTTATTTGCTCACATATTGACCTAAATTTTATTTATTTATTTTAACACTTAAAATTAAAGCAGGCGTGACATGAATGTAGTCATTGTATTGGTTAGAGTGGATTTTACACGATCACTCGAGTTCAAATTCTCTTTTTTTATACTTTAAATTAAAATATCGTTTGTATTAAGAAGATAAAATATTAACATGTCACCTATAAATATTAACACTAATGCTTCTGAAATTATGAAGTATATGTTGACCTATTTTGTGCTCAATCTTAATTATTGTCTACACTCTGTTTCTACCAAGAGCTGTCTCCCAAAAACCCCGGAGCACGCACATAGAGAAATGAAAGAAATAGTAAGCACTCTTACCTGAAAATATAAAAGAAAACACCACAACGTTGACACAACAATTAGAGGATACAACTAAGCTAAACTAGAAAAACCAAAAGCCAAGCCACAAACCAAAATACCAAAGACAACCATATGATTTATGTCCAACTAATCACAACCATATATGTTCAGAAGTTCCATGACTATTAGAAAGTGGGTGTGACAAAATATGAGGCTCCCAAGCAACTAAAAACAACTATTTGTGCGTATACCTAGGGAAAACATTACAGTACTATAATTCAATTGCACTTTCTTTTTCTTTATATACGCCGTGAAAGTTATAATGTCGAAGTAATGGCATGCGGGTGGAAGAATCTACGGTTATAAACGAACTAAGGAAAAAGAAGCAAGATAATTTAAAGGGAACATCATATTTCATTCAGGGAACGGGAATAGACGAGATTTATATATGTGAAAAAAATAATTTTAAGACAAGGGTATTTGCAAAGACAGATTTGAAAAGAAAAAATAATAACCAAGATTTAAAATCTAATATTATTAAAGTCTCCAGTTTATGTGCTGACAATACTATGCATTCATCCTAAATTGCAAGGCAGAGATTTTAAGTTTAACCATCATAAATGACAAGTTAGACACTTGATTATGGTTGGCCTATTAAGAGGCCTATTAAACAAATCCTCCATTAATATTCTATTCTTTAACAAATGATAGCATTTGTACGTGGAAGGGGAATTTGTGGGATCGAAACCATATCATAATGCATAAGCATTATTATTTCTGTCATTGCAGTCAAGCGTCATCTACATTACTATTCCATCTAATTAGCTGGATATCGCCTCTAACTATTTCAGCTACACGTCCTTTGTAATATATAAGGAACTTGTAATTTAGTTGGTTAAGAACAACCACTCTTGCACTTGAGGTTTCGAGTTTGATTTGTCCCTCATCCAATATTTCTTAACACAAAGAGTTTTTAAGAAAGAAATAATAGCCGGGTGTAGATATATGTCCCATCTGGGAATGAATATATTGAATTTTGAATGTCTATTATTATTATATCGAAACAAGGTACAAGGAAAGCTCATATATATGAGCGGAAGAAAGGGAAAAAAACAGAAGAGGAAATCAAGGAACAACACTTCCTTGATTTATGCTTTACCAACAACTAAAGGTGAGGACAATCAGCTAACAACTAAAGCAAGGTAGAAAATCCCTTGAATTAGTGAGAATGACAACTATGACAGCCATACACAACCATGACAACCATACTTAGTTGTTAGACTGCAACGTACCATACATACACCCATGCTTGCCGACTAGGGTTTAGGATTAACTTAGACTAACCCTAGAACTTCTTCCAATACTCCCCCTCAAGCTGGATCAAAGGGATCAATTGATCCGAGCTTGGATAGGAGGTGATGAAAAGTAGTAAATGACAGTCCTTTGGTGAAGATATCTGCAAGCTGATCATGACTGCGAATGAAGTGTGTAGCAATTACCTTGGACTGCACTTGATTCCGAACATAGTGACAGTCAACTTCAATGTGTTTAGTTCGCTCATGGAAGACAGGATTTGATGCGATGTGCATTGCTGCTTGATTGTCACAATGAAGGGACATAGGTTGCGGGTGAGGAAACCCTAGGTCCGAGAGTAGAGTTTTGAGCCAAGTGAGTTCACATGTCATTGATGCCATAGCACGATATTCCGCTTCTGCACTTGAGCGTGCAACCACACTTTGTTTCTTGCTCTTCCAGGTGACAAGATTACCCCCTACGAACGTGCAAAAACCAGTGATAGACTTGCGATCGAGAGAGTTCCCTGCCCAATCTGCATCTGTATATCCTGAGATCTGAGTATGACCATTATTGCGCATGAGGATCCCTCTACCAATGGAACCCTTCAGATAGCGAAGTACACGGTGAACAATCTTCATGTGATCCATGTTTGGAGCATGCATGAACTGACTAACAAGGCTCACAGCATATGCTATATCAGGACGAGTGATAGTTAGGTAAATGAGCTTGCCAACCAATCTCTAATAATACTTTATATTAGGAATGAGATCACCATGAAACTGCAGCTTCAAGTTGCTATTCAAAGGTGTCTGAGTAGGTTTACAATCTGTCATGTTTGCCTCATGAAGAAGATCAATGATGTACTTGCGCTGATTTAGAAAACAGCCCTTGTGGGAATGTGCCACCTCGATTCCTAAGAAATATTTAAGAGTGCCGAGATCTTTGATAGCAAATTTGTGACTGAGATATTGTTTAAGAGCACTAATATCAGAAACATTATCACCTGTAACAATTAGGTCATCGACATAAATAAGCACCACAAGTTTACCAGATGTGCCCGATCGCACAAATAGGGAGGAATCAGCATTGCTCCGAGAAAAACCAACTCCCTCTAGGACATGACTGAGCTTGGCATACCATGCTCGGGGACTTTGCTTGAGGCCATAAATGGATTTATGAAGTCTGCACACCAAGTATGGATTGTTTGATTGAGGATGACCCGGAGGGATTTTCATGAAAACTTCTTCTTCTAGTTCCCCATGTAAAAAGGCATTTTTAACATCCATTTGAAAAAGAGGCCATGTATTGTTAATGGCAACAGATAACAGCACCCTCACTGTATTCATCTTTGCCACAGGTGCAAAGGTCTCTTTGTAATCCACTCCATAAGTCTGAGTAAATCCACGAGCAACCAATCGAGCCTTGTGTCTTTCAATCGTGCCATCTAAATGGAACTTGATCTTGTACACCCAACGACTTCCTACAGCCTTCTTTCCTTTAGGAAGCTTCATAATGGTCCAGGTGTTGTTTTCGTGAAGAGCTTGAAGCTCTTCTGCCATAGCAGCTCTCCATTCGCTATGTAATTTAGCTTCTTGAAAGCTTTGAGGTTCATAGGTCTCAGTAACTGTATTGAGGAATGCAACAAATGAAGGTGACACTTTGCTGTAATTAATAACAGAAGTCAAGGGGTGCCTGACATTGTAAGTTACATAATCATTTAACTTGGATGGGAGTCTCCTCTCATGAGAAGGATTTCGACGAACTGTGGGAGGTTAAGCCACTGGTAGTTGAGCAGTCTCTTGGTTGGAAGGACTTCTTAAGGGTTCAGATGAGATAAGTTCATCAGGGGCCACTGGTGGTGTGTTCTGCAGGTTGTGAGACTGAGAATGGACCTCATTCAGTGTTTGGTCCCTTAAGACATCCGTTGCGTCTTCTTTACATGGATATGGTATTGGAAACAAGTCAAGCATGTTCTCCCCCTCTTGAGAGTAGTCCAGAGGTTGAGTGAAGTAAGGCATTGGTTCCTCAAATCTTACATCTCTTGAAACAACCATTTTCCTAGTTGTGGGATTGTAACATTTGTAACCCTTTTGAGTGGAAGAGTAGCCTAAGAAAACACATTTGGCAGCCCGTGGTTCTAGCTTGTCACATTTTTGTGCTTGAATGTGAACAAAGCATGTACATCCGAACACTCGTAAGTGTGACAAATCGATTTGTCTGCCTTTTAGGATCTCATAAGGTGATTTAAAATTCAAAACCTTACTGGGCAATCTATTGATAAGATATGCAGCAGTAAGGACACCTTGAGACCAAAAAAATTTTGGCACATTCGAGTGAAACATTAGGGCCCTAGTTTTTTCAAGTAGGTCTCTATTCTTCCTTTCTGCTACCCCGTTTTGTTGGGGTGTTCCAACACAACTGGTTTGATGTAATATGCCATGTGTGCTTAGATAATGAGACATATTATGGGACATATATTCGGAGCCATTATCTGATCGTAAGACATGAATATTTGAAGCAAATTGAGTGTTTACAAGTCTATGAAAATCTTGAAAAACTTCCAACACTTCACTTTTAAATTTCAAAAGATATAACCAAGTTATCCTTGTGAAATCATCCACAAAGGTTACAAAGTATTTGTATCCGTCAAAGGACTCTAAAACTGGTCCCCAAACATCGGAATGCACGATTTCAAAAGGATTACTAGCCCTAGATAGGGAGGAGGTGAAAGGTAACCTAGTGAATTTAGAAAAATGACACACATCACAAGAACTTGTAACCTTGCACAGGTTTGGAAACAAAAAGGATAGGACTTTATCAGAAGGATGTGCAAGGCGTCGGTGCCAAAGTTGTTGTTCTTGAATCTGGTTTGAGGTGACTTGAAAAGCCTTGGGAGTTTGAACATGCTTGAAAAGGTAGTAAAGGCCGTTTAGAAAAAAACCTTCACCAATCATCTTCTTGGTGGTGATATCCTGAAAAATCACAGTTTTTTTAGAGAAGATGGCAATACAGTTTAGTGAGTTTGTGATTTTTCCAACAGATAAAAGCTGAAAAGGGAATGAAGGAACATAGAGGGCCTCAGACTCGACATTACTAGAGATCAAATGTATTTTTCCTTTACCTACAACCATGGCACCCTTGCCATTAGCAACTGACACTTGGGATGGACATGAAAGTTTTTTAAAATCATACAGATTTGTGGACTTGTTGGTCATATGATCAGTGGCTCCTGAATCTATAATCCAATAATCATGCATATTACCTATTTTAAGAGCAGTTGAGAAGGATCGTAAGATACCTGGAATATCTTGTTGTGTCACGCCTTCTTTCCCAGCCAAAAAACCAGCAAACTGCCCAAGTAGAGCAGCTGGTTTGTTGTCAACCTGACTGGTTGATCCTTCATTCTCCCCACCACCTTGTTTCTTGTCGAGAAGGGCAGCAAATTCATTTATCAGCATGGCCGGATTAGAGGTGAACATCTGTGCTTCCTCGGAATGAGAGGTCATGGTATGATTTGCCTTGGGTGATGGGTTGTGTGCTCCTCTAGTGAAGCTCTTGTTGCTGTCCCTCGAATGCTTGGGCCTTAGTTCAGGATGGAGAATCCAGCAATGATCTCGTGTATGTCCACCAGTATCACAATAGCTACACTTCACAGTAGGTTTCTTTCTTTTATATCTCCTCTCTTCACTAGCCCTGTGGTTTGAGAAATATACCCTAGATTCTGGTATATTTGACTTTAATTCCACAGTCATGATTTTTCTGCGAGTTTCTTCCCTTTGGATAGTGGCACACACACTTGAGAAGGAAGGAAGTTCAGGATTCATGAGAACATGACTCCTGAGATCTTCGTATTCAGAGCTCAAACTTGCTAGAAGCTGAAAGATTTTATGTTCCTCAGCTCTCTTGATCAGCACGGCAGCATCAATGGTGTGTGGCCGATAAACATTCAACTCATTCCACATGGTGGTCAACTTGCCAAGATGATGCACAAATGAGTTCCCTTCCTGTTGTAGACTAGCAATATCCTTCTTTAGCTGGAACACTCGAGCTGCGTTATTCTGATTCCCATACATCTCTTTGAGGTTTTTCCAGAAAACCTATGAAGATTCCGCATAACTGAAGATTTCTGCAATCTTTCGATCCATAGAATTGAGCAGCCATGACATGACCAGCTGGTCCTTGCACAGCCAATCATTGTAATCTGATGAGGACACATCAGGTGCTGGAATCATGCCATTAACATAACCAAGCTTCGATCGTCCTCCTAACGCAAGGGAGATAGTTGAACTCATTTAGTAGGACCGAACTGAGACGTTGATTTGGATTGATATCAACGTCTAGATGAGATGAAGAAGACGCAGCATGCGAGTTTACTTCTTCGCCATGCACGGAGCTCCATTCAGCCATGATAGAGAAGAAGGGGAAACAGGAAGACAGTACTCAGAAGCAGGTCGATAGAGATCACTGCTCTGATACCATATTGAATTTTGAATGTCTATTATTATTATATCGAAACAAGGTACAAGGAAAGCTCATATATATGAGCGGAAGAAAGGGAAAAAAACAGAAGAGGAAATCAAGGAACAACACTTCCTTGATTTATGCTTTACCAGCAACTAAAGGTGAGGACAATCAGCTAACAACTAAAGCAAGGCAGAAAATCCCTTGAATTAGTGAGAATGACAACTATGACAGCCATACACAACCATGACAACCATACTTATTTGTTAGACTGCAACGTACCATACATACACCCATGCTTGCCGACTAGGGTTTAGGATTAACTTAGACTAACCCTAGAACTTCTTCCAATAGAATACAAGTCAACAAGAGAAAGAGAGAGTTTCTTTATTCTAATGGAAAAACTTTCCTTTTTCTTCTTTTTTTTTTTAATACTCCAGACTAGGCTAAGAAAAAGGAAACAGTTTAAACTAGGGATGAAGCAGGATGAAACTGAAAACTTAATCAACCAAAATAATCCCCCATTTGCACTAACAAAAACCTTAATTAGGCTTTGTTTGATGTATAGTGAGATTAGAAGAGATACTTTTTTCATGTCTAATATATCTTTTACCTTCAACTTGTACAAGATTTGAAAATTGCATCCATTTTTCATTTAAGGTATTATGAATATAAAGAGTTATCCAATTCAAGTCAATCATAAAACGTCAAACAAGACCTACGACACTTGAACAGCGATTACAATGAACTTCAAGGCTGAGAAATATATACAATTGAAAATAACTCATCCACTCTTTTTTTCTCTCAAATCTAAGTGGCATTCTTATATTGGAGATTACACTAGCTCTATTGCAATCTAAGGCATGGGAATGAAGTCGTTTTCCATTATTTTATAGTTACGAACGTAACATAATTTTCCATACAAAATTCATAACTTAGCAACCGAACATATATTGCAGCACAAAGATACATTACACTCATGTTCTAATCTTTGAGTCATTATCTTGACTATTTTTGTTGTTTTGGGAATGTACCATAATGACAAATGTTCTGCGGTGGTAACTTAAATCTGTCCGCCCATTTCCACTTTGTGTAAACCTTGATCCCTTCGTGTAAACTTTTGTGAAAACCTTTGGAAATGTAGCATAACGACTATTTTTGTTGTTTTTGTTGTTTATACAAGCATATGCTCAAACATCCATAGATTTCCATTTTGTGTAAACCTTGATCCCTTCAATAACGCATGGGATTAATAATATTCAATTTATAGAATGATTATTTGGTCTTAGAATGTGTGACAAAATCAAGCTAGCTAGGCTACAGGTGTCATTTTAACCCAAAAAAAAAAAAAAAAAAAAAAAAAAAAAAAAAAAAAAAAAAAAAAAAAAAAAAAAGAAGAGGAGATCTGTTTGATCAATGATCCATATCGATTATAGAGAAAAATATATTTTTTTCCTTATATAATGCACAATTTAATATGCTGCCACTGTCATCTTCTATCTATGCAACCTCTTTGCAATAATCTCCCACCATAAAAAGGCCACAAGCCTTTGCATCCATTGTGCCACACTCTCGCCCTCTTTACATATATAGTTGACAAACATTTTTGGCCTGAACCAGAACAAGAAAATTAGTGTCGTTAACTAGTACAATGAGGGATAGTACTACCCTCCCAGATACACAGGGAAAAATCACCCTCCCAGATGCATGGGACTACAAAGGCCGCCCAGCTGAGCGGTCAAAAACTGGCGGCTGGACGGCGGCCACCATGATTCTAGGTATAACTAGCTACCCACCCTGCCTATGTTTATGTGCTCCCTTCACTCAATTGCTTCTTGCACACACAGTGCTGGTTTTGATATTTATTTATAAAAATTCTCAGGTGGAGAGGCATGTGAGAGGCTAACAACGCTAGGAATTGCTGTGAACTTGGTGACTTATTTGACGGGCACCATGCACTTGGGCAGTGCTACCTCGGCCAATACCGTCACCAACTTTCTTGGAACTTCCTTTATGCTCTGCTTGCTCGGCGGTTTTGTGGCAGACACCTTTCTTGGCAGGTAATTAGTTTTCAATTGGCTTCCCATTTTGAATTTGGATTTGCCAATACCATAACCAATGTCCGCTCATTCTTGGTGTATGTTCGCTTTGAATTTACTAACAAAAAATCATTCATGATTTCTCTTCTTATTGAGAAAAGTGTAATACTAAAGGATCTCATTTATATTAGATTTAGATGTTAATTAATTATAATATAATTTGAAAAACTTCTCTTACATTACTTTTCAAATCTCGGCAGGTACCTGACAATAGCAATATTTGCCACCATCCAAGCAATGGTAAGGCTTCTAATTCACCATTGGCATTGAGAAGTGACTCTCACCCAAAATAAATACAAAATCAATTCATTTCTAGGTGTATTTCTAATTACGTATCTTATACCATTGATGAAGTCCATTAATTGCTCTTTTGTGTAAGCACACACATAATTCCACCGTACTTGTTTTAGTGTTGTTTTTTCTTTTTTCTTTCTTAATTTCTTGTTCTGGTTAATAGGGTGTGACAATATTGACCATCTCAACCACAGTCCCCAGCCTCCAACCCCCCAAATGCACCGCTGGAACCGGCTTGCAGTGCCTACCGGCCAGTGGAAAGCAGCTGACGGTCCTCTACACAGCCCTCTACCTCACCGCCCTCGGCACCGGAGGCCTAAAATCGAGCGTTTCAGGGTTCGGCTCTGACCAGTTCGACGAATCGGACAAACAAGAAAGAAAACAAATGACGAACTTTTTTAACTGGTTCTTCTTCTTCATAAGCATAGGCTCACTCGCTGCAGTCACAGTTCTTGTTTACATCCAAGACAACTTGGGGAGGCAATGGGGATATGGAATCTGTGTCTGTGCAATTGTGCTTGGCCTCATTGTGTTCTTGTCAGGCACACGACGGTACCGTTTTAAGAAACTTGTGGGCAGCCCTCTGACGCAAATTGCAGTAGTGTTTGTGAACGCGTGGAAGAAGAGGAATGTGGAACTGCCGTTGGACTTGACTTTGTTGTACAACGTTGGTGACATAGATGATGGACTAACGGAGAAGAAGAAGCAAATGTTGCCTCATAGCAAGCAGTTCCGGTTAGTGTTATCAACCCTAATTCTTATGTATCTATCTCAGTTAACTACTTTAATTGCATCAACTGTTTTTTAACTAATTCATCACATCCTTTGCTTACAAAATAATGTGTTTATATGACTTCTCAAAAGAAAATACGATTAAAGTGAACTCAAATTTAAATTATCTAACATTGTTAATTTATTTGATGAATAAAATTTCATAATTTCTTTTTGCGTCTTACAAGCTTTGAATTAATTAACAACATATATAACCACATAACACATTAGAAAGTCGAATTAACAATCTGTCTAACCATATAATACGTTGAAAAGTTTAACAATATTACATATAAAATTATTCCAGAGTGGAATTTACATGAAGTCTGTGGTGTTTATCGATTATCCAAATGTGAAATTAAACTTATTTGCGCATCAAGCATTATTGACGAGTCAATTATTTAGGTTAGCTCTTAGCTGCCAATACTAAAGACTTGAAATAGTTATTGAAGAAAATATTTAAAATTATTTCAACCTAAAATACTACAAAGAGTGGTGTTCGTGTACTTTGTCCCTAAACTAGTTAGGAGATGTGACAATTGCAAAGGGGCTTATCCTCTCTTTTCTTTTTGGATAATTACATGCACCAACCAATACGCAACATTAATTATCCAATCCGTGAATAGATATTTGAAATAGATTAGGATACGAGGAGACCTAGTTTTTGAAAGAATGAAATGATAAAAAAAAATATAGACAGTTTGGATCGCTAAAAAATTACATAATAAATCTTCCAAAATGAGTGTCAAATCTAAAAATGAGTGTCAGATATCCTAACCCATTTGATATAAGATTCTTGGCTATCGGCCTGCAGCGAGAGAACCTGGCCATGAAATAGACAGCTAACTGACTTTTGTTTGAGAACTCATGCCAATTTATGGAATACTTATCAACTAATTATATATGTATCACTAGATGTATATACCCATTCAACCAAACTTATCTTTGCTATTATTCCTATGTAACAATTTGTCCATTCATGCAATTATCGGGAGATGAATTAAGTCTTCCTCATTTGAAAAGGAGTACAGATCCTCTTCGGATCTAAAAAAACGGAGCCTAAAGATCAAATAATCTGGGCCGTTGAAATTTGATCCAACGCTACAAATAAGGGGTCCCTTTAAAACTTATAATAACTGTAACCGTTAGATCAAATTTTAACAGTCCGAATCATTTAATCCTTAGGCTCCTTTTTTTTTAGATCTGGAGTGGATCTGTACTCAATCAAAAGCATATCACGAGGGACGGGGCCAGTCTGTCCTGCATGAAATTCAATCAATCCTCACGCTATTTGTCTTTTGGAGTTCGGTTCTAGTTATCGCCTTCCCCAGTAATCCAAAACCAAAAGTCATCATGTTTCCCAACTCCATCGGTCACGGACATATTTCCTTTTCTTATATATTCCACTACCTCCTTCTATCCCTGATTTGCGTTGTTCCCTTCGCATTCCATCACACACTATTATCATTTGAAAAATCTTTTCTTGGCACAAGAGAACAACTCCCAAAACTATAAAAATAAAATAAAATAAAAGAAATGATGATGTGACTCACAAAACTTCCCTTGTGCTTGTTCACATGACTATGTTCTTACATTTGTGTTATTATTTGGAACAAATTTCTTTTTTTGGCCCATACTCCACCTAGAAAGATGTTCAACCTTAACTTGATCACACATGTGCAACGTAAAACTACATAAAATGAAAATAGGTAAACTAATTAAGAAAAAGTTAAATAGAACGTTCATGTAACGTGATAAATCTAATAATATGAAGAAAGAAAAAAACTTATAATACATGTCACGTTTTAATGAGACTCGATTAATTTATAACTCAACCTTTCATGTAACAAGAAATTTTCCATGAATATTTTTCTTAAACTAATGAAGATCTATATATGTTTAAATAAAATATCGTTCACTACACCATTGATGGGAACTATTTATTACATGCATACAAACGATGCTACCATGAAGTTGTACATTTGGCTGATAAGAACATGTATTCGGGTTTAGGGTTTGTCAACAATTTGAATTAATTGGTTTCTTCTAGTGCAGTTTCTTGGATAAGGCAGCAATCAAGGACCCAAACATAGAAGGTGGTAAAACCACGATCGGAAACAAATGGAGTTTATCAACCCTAACCGATGTTGAAGAAGTAAAATTGGTCATCAGAATGTTACCAATCTGGGCCACTAACATAATTTTTTGGACAGTTTATGCCCAAATGACCACATTCTCAGTGTCCCAAGCAACCTCCATGGACCGCCACATCGGAAAATCGTCCCAAATCCCGCCGGCATCCCTCACTGCTTTCTTTGTAGGCAGCATTTTATTAACTGTCCCAGTTTACGACCGGATTATAGTCCCAGTTGCAAGAAAAGTACTAAACAACCCTCAAGGACTAACCCCGTTGCAACGCATAGGGGTTGGTTTGGTCTTCTCAACATTTGCCATGGTAGCAGCAGCACTCACAGAAGTGAAGCGTCTGAACGCCGCAAGATCACATGGGTTGACAGGCAATCCAACGGCTGAGATCCCACTGAGTGTTTTCTGGCTGGTCCCACAGTTCTTCTTTGTGGGGGCAGGAGAAGCCTTCACGTACATTGGGCAGCTGGACTTCTTCCTTAGGGAGTGCCCGAAAGGAATGAAAACAATGAGCACAGGGCTGTTTCTGAGCACCCTCTCGTTAGGGTTTTTCGTGAGCTCACTGTTGGTGAGTATAGTGCACAATGTGACAGGGGACACAAACCCATGGCTGGCAGACAATCTCAACCAAGGAAAGCTTTATGATTTCTATTGGCTATTGGCACTTCTGAGTGCTTTGAATTTGGTTGTCTATTTGTTTTGTGCCAATTGGTATGTCTACAAGGACAAAAGACTTGCTGAGGAGGGCATAGAATTGGAGGAAGTAGAGATTTGTGTCCATTAATATGGTATATTTTTCAATTTGCTTCCCTATCTTGTGTTCTTTTTTTTGTTACATAAGCTTGTAACTAATCTTGTATGCATAAAAGATAAAGGAATGAAGAATCATTAAAGCTCGTTAATCATCATCGGATCCACACGTTTTTATAATTTTACTTTGGTTATGTTTTAGAATGTAATAATGCGTGTACTTAAATAATTTATTGACCGTCTGTCTAATAGTTGCTGCTCCAATCCACATGTATATGAGATTGATCTCTGTTGGAGCATCTTCAGACCTGGTTTGATACTGAGGCGATTCTGAAAAAAGCTGGTATCAAAAAAAGCTGAGAGCTGTTTTTGTGTTTGGTAAACATTCAGTTTCAGCTTTTTTTCACAGTTTTGGGTGAAAAAAAGCCAAAAACAAGAAGCTGCAAAACCCAGCTTTGAAAAATCGGCTTTTTTTCACATCTGTTTTACATAAAAGTTTACCAAACACTATAATACTATTTTTTTTTTTTTTTCAAAAGCACTTTTACAAAAAAGTTTACCAAACACTCTCCTGCTTTATTTCACAGCCGCTTATTCTCACAGCACAACAGAATCAGGTTTTTTTCAAAGCACAGCAATACCAAACCAGCCCTCAATCGGAGGTATATATGGAGATGTATACCAATGCCGGCTTTGAGGGAGAGCAATAGGAGCATTGCACAGGTCCCCCGAGATTTTCGCACCCAGATATATTATATAATATATAATTTGTTCAACAACAAACAATTAGAAGATAGTATGGTAAGAAAAAGAATATTGGATTGTTTCTCTCTCATAAGTCCATAGCTCATAATACTGGTCCCCAAATAAATGAGATCATTCAATTACTTGAATTGAAGCGTTAACAATTAAATTCATATAACATTTAAGTATATTATAATACGATTTTTTATTGAATTGGCTCTTCGAAAAATATTAGCTTCTTAAAACATCATGTTAATAAGAATCGTATTTAAAATTTTCTTACAGAGCTTTCAAATTCTCAAGGACAGCTATGATGTATAACTCATATACATCATTTGTTCACAGGAAAGTTTTTTAATAGGCAATTTTAAAGGGATATAAAATATCCATCTTAACATGAAAATGTAAATGTAAATATTTCTATAAATTTACATCTTTTATCACATCTCCAGGAGAGGGGAAAAAACAATAATAGCTCTATGAGTTCAAGAAGAGGTGTCCAAATTCAAATTTACATCTGCTAATTGGAGTAAAAACCACATTTACATGACTAAATCTTCCTAAAATATAAATGAAATAAAATTTTACATTTTAAATTTGCGGCTCGCCATTGGAGACGCTTTTAAAAAGGTAGTCACGATGTGAGTAAAATATGATTGGGTTTATATTACAAATGGTCTCTAAAATTGACGCATACCATCAAAATGGTCCTTAAAATTGACAATCAATCAATCTAGTCCTTGAAAATAGGCATCGCAAATCAGTGTAGTCCTTCCGTCACAATTCTATCAAAAATTCTATTATGTACTGATATGGCACATAAATGGGTCCCACAAATCATTTTTTTAAATCACAAATGATCATTGAAATTGAAAATTGATCAACATAGTCCTAATGTGATTTAAATGGAATGACCATATTAATTTGTGACCCCTATTTCAGGGACCCTCTTGATCGCATGGATTAATTTCAAAGATCATTTGTGAAAAAAATTCTTACATCTTGTAGGTCTCATTTATGTGCCACATCAGCACGTAATAGAATTTTTGACATAATTAGAATCATATTGATTTGTGACACCTATTTCAGGAACTACATTCAACGATTTTCAATTTACAGAATCCATCTTGATGGTGTGATTCAATTTCTGAGACAATTTGTGGTATAAACCCTATATGATTTAAATGGCAGACTTCCAACCTGTGGTCGAATTAGAAAGTGGGAGAATGGAGCTGATTACTTTAGTTATAGAGCATTCACTTGGCCTCCATAATTAGATTTGGACCACATTATGCAAAAACCAGTGGCTAGATTTCAGTCTCAAGCATGGGATGAATCTTGTCCATTGGAATTTAGAGAATTTGAACCTCTAAATTTAATCGTTTATCCGAAAGCCCGGATCAGTCTCACAATAATTCAACTACTCCATTGTTCCAACTCGAGGGGCACCGTCTGTAGATTAACTTTAAAATGGAAATAATAATTTCAGCTGTTTTATCATATGACTCAAACTTAAAAAATAAAAATCTCTTAGATACAAGTTGATGCGTCCAGATATTAGAAGAATTTGTAGCCATAGTCCCTTTTTAATTCAATTGGTGTAATAGTCTCTTAATTAAAAATTCATGACCATTGATCCCTTAACTCATCCAAACGTGCAGCTATGGTTCTTTTTGTGAACTACCTAAAAACTTCTATCAAAATGAGTCACGTGTCATGCACGTGAGGCTGAATCAATGAGCAAATATGGAAAACCAAATGATAAAAATTATAGCAATAGTCCCTCAATTTTAACCGAATTGGAAAAATAGACCCCTAACTTTAACCCAATTAGAGTAATGATCCCTCAACTTTAATCCAATTATAGTAATGATTCTTCCAACATAACTCATTTTTACGAAATTTTGACAGAATTAACAAAAAGGACCATAGCTGAATGTTTTGATGAGTTGAGGACCTATTACTCCGACCAGGTTAAAGTTAGAGGACAATTACTACAATATTCTCAGATATATAAGACTAGGATTGAGTTTATTCGGAATCGAGTTCAACGCGAAGATGGTCCTAGCAAGAGCACTACTTGTATAATAATGGGCAGCCCAAAGCTATTACATTACGGAATGGTGATAGAATTACATTTTTCTTTTTATTTCCAAGAAAATACAATTAAATATGAAAATGCTCAACCGATGGTTGGCACCAATACAAAGAAAACAAAAACTACAACATGTGACAGATGAGAAGAGGGAGGGAGAGGGATTAGACAAGTAAGCTAATATCCCATGACACTGAATGATAACATTACAAGGATATATATAAGACTACAATCTAACCATCAACATACAGCCGAATGAAAAGGGAATTCTTCGCTTAAATGCCCGAATGCTATCAATCTCCTGACCGCTCTTGAACAAATACACCGAATCAGGAAATGCCAAAGCTATAACGCTCGCAGTTTCGACTGTGACCATCTCAAGGCAATTTATGTTTCCTGCATTATAAGAAAGTTTACACATAAAAAAGTCTCAACGTTTCTAGTGAACGAGTTTAGTAGAGTTAAATCATATATCTACGCATATGGAGACGTTTGTGGATATTGCAGTTTTTAAGAATGTATCAAACATGGTTTTGTAGACAGTAAGCACCTAGCTGAATTTTAATCAGGACCCTTCTGTTTGCTCATCAAGGCCTTCATTAAATTCACCAAAAATGTCTGGGCATTCATCCCATTTTCCCTGCTTCCGTGTTTCCCAATAGCCACCAACATAGCGGAAAGGTTCATCTTCACCTTCTCTCTCGAACCACCTGGGTTTCCACCCGTTTTCTTGTAGTTTCCTCGCCTGTGCATTGAGAGTTTCAAGGATTATCACCAGCATTAATAGTAATAAAGAAATACTTCAGTTAAATCAAATGCCGTCTGCTTGTAAACATATTTATTGGAAACTATAATACACTGGAAGTATTCCTAAAGATCTGTATGTTTGAATGCATCAAATAATTTTATGTATTTGCTCTTCAAATCTGTAAGGAACTCAATAATATATTGTGAAAGCGTAAGAGGAGTAAACGGGGCAAGAGTAAAGACATGCATTTTTTCTCATGTTGGAACTGGGTGAAGTTGCTGAAGTCGCTTGCAATGCAACCAATTCCAAAACTGACCAAAGAGTCGTAACTTCTTATATATCAGCAATATAATTTTTCCAACCGTCCAACATAAAAGTTATTTCATTGACACAGTTGACTCTAATTTGGCAAGTGACTTGGTCTCTAGTATGGATTATTCATCATTTGGTATGATCATAGTATGAATTTTAACTTTGATCGCATGAAGTATAGGCCTAATAAATATTCTGATTGGGAAGATCATAGAAAACCATAATCCATGACCAAGGAAAACAATATGAATCTCGGATTACCTTCTACACGTGAAACCTAGAATCAGTGAAAAGAAAATCAGCTGATGAGGCTGGCATGGATGTCTATGTGCGTGCGTGTGTGTGTGTGTGTGTGACCAAAAGATACAGAAAGAAGTCAATATTACCATTCTTTGCCTTTTTTCCAGCCGCTGTTTCTCTGCATTTGCCTTTTCGTACTCTCCATTCTCCAGATGCCGTTGGTCTGGCCTGAGCCTGGAATCGGTGGTTGGGAGCTTCTCCTTAATTCGTGATCAAATACCCAGGATCAGACAAAGCTATACGAACCAATGAGAGATGCATAAGGGAAAAATAAGAATGCATATGAAACATTTGATGTATTACATCATGTCTACCTGCAGTCCAGGTGTTAGCTCATTCAGTGTCATTGCGAATGACGTTAAGTTGTATCGTGTGACATTAGGAGGTTTACTACTTTTCCACAACAACGAAGCATCTGAAGGATTTAACTTGCCACTCCCATCACCATTAACATAATGCATGCTTTCATCCCACTTCCCAAATAACGTAGCAACCTTTTTCCCCATGACATCTTCCACAAATCCATGGACCTATGTGGATGTAGAGTGTACAGTTGCAATTAATCCAGCAGCACAATGTCAGGCCAGTAAACAGCAATGATAGTGATTCAACATTCTCTACAACAACATAGAACCATCGTACTGGACAGAAAAAGAAATACGCCACTAACCTGGTGAGGATTTCGGTCAAGAATCGATTGCTCCTTGAACTTCAGTTTGCATGAATGCTGACGATTACCACGTATATGCATTGTACCATGGTGATCACAATACACTTTACCAAGAATTAGATTATATATGCTTGTTGTGACCTATTAGACAACGTAAAGATATTTAAGCACACTTGTAGTATACATAAAAAAACGTAACATAGAAATGCACACCTTGGTGGTTATATTACCCAAGAAAATGATTCTAACGATCTGTCAATTTAGAGCAAAAACACAATATGGTAATGCACACCTTGCTCCACTGGAAAATTTCACCATCGTCAAACTGCAAGCTCAGAACTCCAACAGGGTCAAGCTGAATTGATCGCCCCCAAAATTTTGTGCGGATATTGCTGTCAGCCCAGAACTTCCACCCTCTACCTTCACAATGGCAGGCAATGAGTGTTGGATGGTGACTAACCTGTATCAAGTAAAATTTTATTTAAATATTTTGGATTGAATAGGATAAATTTAGGAAAAAAGTAAACATTTATATAAAACCACCGTAAGAATATCAAGATAATAAATAGCCTTCGCATGCAAATATCACCCTCATTTTCACTTATCACACCCACGCTCATTTATTTTACTTCCCTTACCTTTTCGGAGAAGAAGCGAATTCCTTTATCAGGATAGTCAGCTTCATAAGTTTCCCCTAACAAGGGATTGAATGGTTTGCAGTGCCGCCCTACAGATGATGCATATCCAGAAACAGCAAATGCAGCAACATTTAGAACCCTTTGGAGACTGTTTCCCTAATAAGATAAGGGACCAAAAACGAACAATGTGAGATTTATCTAAAAAGTTATAATCTTTGAGGCACTACAAAATATTCTGGTGCACATTCCAGCCAAATAAAAACTTGATTTACTATTCTAATGCAAGAAATTGACTGATGGTCTATTCTTCCTGCAATCCTTCTAAAACTTACTAAACATCAGACTTTCAAACAAATATTTTCCACCAATATAACCACCAAAAGATTTACATTGTAAGACTAACAACAAATAAGTATGGGCAGTCATCAAGACAGACAATCTCCACAACAAACATGACATTAGGACTGCAATGTATAATGAGGAAAAAAGCCCACACTCCCCAACATTACCATTTTCCCATACTCATATGCACGGTCCAAAAGATACGAGTACTCCAAATCCTCACAGCACTTCTGAAGAGATGATATTGGCTCATTAAAGTACACAGGAAGGCATACTCGAGTGAGATCCTTTCCCACATTGTCTTTAATCATAGACCAAAGGCTGACCCCCTTCTCCTTCTCAACTGGAGTGGGAAGCTCTTTTCTCCTTTCAACGTGTGGGTATTTATAATCGTGAACTTCCTTCTCAGTTTGCTTCTCCTCACCTTTATTAGATTGACTTTGAGCGTCACTTTTCTTATTACTGTTAGTGACCACTCCTTTCATAGACCCACAACTAATGATGGGTTCAGTGAAATACTCTTGTGTATCATGAAATGGCATTTCGTCTTCATCTGACACTTCCTCGTGCTCTTGTTTCTCAATATCGTCAGATGACTCAGTTGTGCTGCACTCTAAAAGGCAAAACAGTATTAACACAATCATGAATGTTAAGAAGTGAAGAGAAAACAATGCTCTGAGATGGCAGAAATTTTGAATAATTAGGCATTCAGAGATAGTTCATTAGCAAAAGAAATTCTTTGAGACAAAGCGAGAATGGATAAAGATGTTTTTCCCGAGTCCTAAAAATAACAGCCACCTTGAATCAAATGAAAACAAGAAGCTCAAACCTAACCATCCAAATTGGTAATCAGTCAACATTAATTACAGAATATAGCTCTATTGGTTCAAATAAAACTATCTGTGTACAGAATCTACAGATAGATTATCAATTTACCATAATTTTTACATGCATCAACCAACGAGATCACTTGTAAACAATGTTACATCATGCACGGCAGGTTCTATTACAAACAGCTAGACTGTGACATGATTTCTGCAAACCGCTCTTTTTGCACGCATGCACACGTAGACTTATGCGCAATGTGTACATCCTCAGCGCAACTCTCATATTGAAAAGAGGTTTGCAAAACTTCTATTAAAGAATGGATCTTCAATGGATTAGCTTAAAACAAAATGGATTGCGTAGTTCATGTCTAACGTGTAATCAAGGGTCAAACTACATCTCATGGAGAGCTTTACTATAGGCCTGAAGAGATCAATTGTATACTTTCTTTGTTCGTTATACAAGGAAGGTGTATCGTATTCAAAAGTAGAAAATGAAAGAACGTATTAAAAAGTGGATAGGTAGCATAAGTTGGTTACCACTATATTTTCCTTGTCCCAAACTGGAAAACTCATGCTTCGTCAATTGGTATTCCCCATCATGAATTCCAGAGGCTTCAGCTTCATAATTGGCTGCCTGCACACGAAAAAGTATCAGGCATAATGATATTGCAAAAGCAGTATGCTTATCTATACTATTTATTAATAGAACACTCGTTGTCAACCAAATACACAGGGATAGATGATTTTAACCCTACACAGATAACTTACTTCAATTTAAGTATGTTATTACCATGGATAAATTTATCCAACAAAAGCAATAAATGAAAATAAAACAAAATATAAAAACCCCACTCTCTCACACTCTCATCAGCTTCTCTACTGAACTCATATCTCTCCCGAAAAAACTCTGCAACTGCTACCCACTTCTCTCACATTCTGCTCAAGTTCAACCGCTTCTTGATTCAAACCACCCAAAAATATATGCCAATTCGAAAAAGCAATTAAAATTAAAAAAAAGAAAGGTGAGGATAAATAGATCGGTGGTTCTCTCTTCTCGCTCTCAGAGTCAAAAACTTCCCTCGCATTCAAATCTGTAAATTTTGCAATAAACTTTGCAGATTCTCAAGCATTTATGTTTATCAACTTAGCTAATTATT
This sequence comes from Pyrus communis, assembly GCF_041283825.1. Classification (NCBI taxonomy): domain Eukaryota; kingdom Viridiplantae; phylum Streptophyta; class Magnoliopsida; order Rosales; family Rosaceae; genus Pyrus; species Pyrus communis. The sequence goes on along the minus strand of NC_142570.1, from coordinate 18,115,743 downwards.
TAACTTTATTGCAAGATGGCAATATCAATAAATGGCTTCATATGTACTTTAGAGGATGTTTGCATATTTTCATGTACGAATACAATTTTGAACTCCGAATCAATAATTTTCCCTGTGCTACCTTCAATTCTTCTAAAAGGAACAACCAGCCATCCTACCTTAGGTCTTTGACATTCCCTTTCAAAACTGAGGTTTTGTATGTTTTTGCTTAAGAGGAACAACCAGCAATCATCCACATGTACAATTAGTATTTTTTTTTTTTTTAGTTCAGTCACTTTTTTAAATTCAATGCTTTACCATTCATTAGGTACATGATTTTTGCTTCCTTTTTGTGTTTTTGAATTTTGGAGTGTATTTGGATATGGAATAAGTTGAGCGTTTAGTTATATTTTCAGTTATAGACCACAATTTTAAAATGCTTTCAAACTCCAATATGGACAAAAATTGAGTTTCACGACAAAAAATATAATCAAATTTAGTTGCACACACCTCACATGTGTGCCGGTTGCAAGTAACTTAAAGATGAGAGGGTAAGACAATAATGAACCATAACAAACCGTTTTAATACTTTGACATATATCGGACTGGCACACCAAACACCAGAAAGAATAAAACTATATCTATGAATGGAAACATACTGTAATGCTCAACAAATTATTCAAAGGAGAAATGACTACCACAAAACATCCAATGGCTCAAAGGAAAGTATAGAAATGGTAATGGTTAAAGGCCTTAAGCCCACAGACCACGTTAATTGGGAGCAGTTCATAAAAAACATACTCCAGTAAATTTGGAATGAATCTTGCTTCCATGTACTTGAGATTGGTTACGAATTAAAAGTGGTTATAAACTCGGTAAGCATATCCAAGTGTGCTAATTTAATCCTTATAAACGAATATTCTTGGTACTCTAGAGTATCTTATATTAGGAGGTTTGTAACCGTTATGATCCCACAGTATAGAATACCTTGGAGAATATTAGAAAATCCCGCTTACAAATCCACATATTAATGTGAAATATAGTAACCCTCTCCTGCCAGATTGTTGATTAAGACTATACATTCAGACACGATCTGCTTGCAAGAGACCATTACATATATATGCACCCAAAAGATGTGCAATTGATCTACCAAGGCAAGCTTTGCTGCTGATTGGTGGGTCCCACACTGGATCCAATTCAATCAACAGTTAGCCAACTGATGCTACATTTCTTCCTACCAGCAGTTGAGGACATGGAAATTATCAATTTTTGGACCACTAGACACAATAAATGAGTGCATCCATGACAAGCACCTGTTCGATGAGAGATATTTGGGAATGAAATTCCACTGACCATAAAAGTAAAGTACACTGTTTTAATTAGTTGAGATATAGATGTCACAATATATCAATAAAAGTAACTACAAAGTTCAAATCCGAACTCAAGATAGTGAGTACAAAGATAATTAATGAATGCAGTCCTAAAACAAAATTCTATCTTCATTTTTGTATTTTTGACCAAAATTCTATCTTCATTTAGAAGATCCAGAGTATCCAATACTCCGGAGCACCCTAAAATATTAGATCAAAGATTTGGTTCATTAGTTTCCGGATGGGACAAATTCGAACCAAACTAAGTTCCAACATCCAACCAGGAAGAAGATTTTTCATTACTTGAATTGTAGTTAGAGCTGTGAGAAAGTACGATTTGAAAAGATACATGGCTGACTAAAATTTAATTGTGACAAACACATCTCTTCAAGATATATTATGTGGAAGTGCAAAGCCTTCAATTAACATTCGAAAAGTGTGACAAAAACCAAGTAGTAGTTACCTCGAACTGCCTTAATGTGTCCAGTAAATTTGATCGTTCTTCACATAGAACCTTCAGCTGTCCATGTAATTGAGAGAATTCCGAGAGCATTATCTGCTCGCAATCCTGTACAACGCCCTCACCGGTTCCTTCTTCAAGCAGGCGCTTTTTCAGTCTTTCGGTTGATACAGATAAATCAGTTGGTACAAGAGAGAGGTTATCATTCAAGGATCTATGAGGAAAAAGACTCCGAGTTGAGACCAAAGCTTGTAGCCAAGCCGCCCGCTCGCTCTTTGAATTGGTCCTTAAATGAAGGGTATTTGTAGCAGTAAATATGTAAAACTTCCGATCGTCAGACTTGCTTTCTCTGAAGGATGAGATCTGCAATACAAATTAGAACAAAAATACAAATATATAGTCACTTCGGAAAACCAACAATACAAAAAGGCAATTGCCTTGTAAATCAAAAGGAAAATGAAAATCATCAATGCAGAAAACACCTTCAATCTGCAGACCACAAGGAAAAAAACACTCCCAAGTTTCTAAATTAACGACAACAACAAGGCATCGAAAGCGAGATCATTCGATGTCCTTCCAAAAAGCCGACCAGAAATTCTACCCAAAACCGGAAAACCCGCCTCGGTTCTAAGCTATCACTGTACAGAAAAATCAGGAGGATGGAATTTAAGCATATCCACCAGTAAAACTAAAACCTAGGTTTTGAAAAGGACTAAGAGGATGCTTTAAAACTTAAAACAAATCCACCTAATGGTCTCAAAAGTCTTCCCACAATGTAATCAAACCCATCGTTCAACCCGCTACTTTCCATTAAATAATAAAAACTCAACTTGTAAACTAAGCCCACACCAAGTCAAACGCAAACAAAAATACCCAGAAAAATTCACAGAATCCTTCCTACTTCCATTTTTCAGATCAAACACCGTCCCCACCGTCCGATCACTGTCTCCATTTTTGGGTGCTTCAAGTTACACCACGATGGGACGTGAGAAATTAAAATTTGGAGAAAGGGTTAAAAATTTAGCTTGAATCCAACGAATAAAAACCAGGGGTGATATGATCACAGGGTAATACCCAGGCCTGCAACGTACCCTATGACCCGCCCCCCTCCCCCAGCCCATTATCCACCTGCTGATGTGACCCACTCACACTAACATCCAGTTAAACTGTTATGAAATTGAAATTCACAAAACCCAGGACACGACGAACAATGCGGTGAACCGCCGGTCCACACCCGGTTCCCGCTCAGATAACAGTCAATGCTTCTCGCAGATTCAGAATCGAACCAAATTAAATATAATTAAAAAAATATAATTAATCATAAGGACCTGAGAATTGACAGAATGGAGAAAAGGTAACATTTTTGGTAAATTTTTTAATAAAGTTCCTGTCCATATTAGAGAGCGGTACTGAAATAGCGCCAAAATTGCTTCGGCGTCCGCGGTTGCAGCATTGCTGCTCTGCAACCAATCGCAGAGGAGAAAAAACGAGAAGGGAAACGGTGTCGTTTTTGGTACATACATTTACCTTGAGGTCGACGATTCCAACGTTTTTCAGGGGCTTGTTGCTCCGCCTTCCGGTCCCGCTGTCCATCCGGGAAAGTCGGTGAGTGGAGATCTCGCCAATGAGTCGAACGTCGTCGTTTGGGGTCAAGAGGCTCAGCGTTTCGGGTCGTCGTATCTTGGCGTAGGAGAGGACGCCGTTGCGGAGGAGGAACCACCTGGATCTCCACCCCTTGCTGTAATTCGTCCACTTGTGGAGGACTCCGGCGACGGTGGCCTCAGATCCCGATGCCCCGACCGCGGCATTGCCTTCAGATCCGACCTGCGCCGCGGCCAGACTCGCTGGAAGGCTCCGGGTCCGGGAGAGCGGCATGTCCGGCGACTGGTCACCGAGACCCGCCCTCTCGAGCGTGATGCAGCAGAGCGGGTGCATCTCTTTGACCCGCATTTTCGCGAACACAAACGAAACGACGTCGCGTTGCACGTAATTCGGAAAAGAGACGATTGGAAGCGATAATCGAGCTAATTCCCCATTTTTACGTGTTGAAGAAGTACCTGCAACGAAATGAGAGACTTGACTGATAAGAACAATGAATATATTTATACACACATATACATACACATACACAAATAATTATATCTATAGGTGTCGGGTACCATCAATCAAAATCTAAATTAAATATGAGCAGGGAAAATGCAGGCATGCATATGTCGATCATCGTCGTTTTTAAAAACTCTAAATTAAATTAGGCATCTGAGACTCAGAGTAGGAGAGAGAGAGCTGTTGTTTCTTTCTCTCTCTAGACTCTACATCTCTGGGTTGGAGACGAACCTGGGCGAGACTGGAGAGCTCTGAAACTGAGAGAGCTTCGGGGACAGAGAGAGTATGTGAGGAAGTTGGGTATTATTATGATCACCTAGACCGATCTGTTATCTTAACAGATGTTTATTGGTTATCTGATTAGTTATCGTCTCGATTTAAAATTTTGTTAATTTCATGTTATTTTGTATCGGATTAACGGATCGTGTCAGAAATTGTGAGGTATAGATCTAAAGAGCTTTTTTTTCTTTTTTCTTTTTTTTCCCTTCTTCTAATATTCATTTTAATTTGTGACTTCAAAGAAAAAAAAAAAATATATATATATATATATATATATATCGGTTTGGCTTGGATTGAAGGCAAAGTATTTTACATAGAAAATGTGAGCGAGGGGTTAGTTGTCGACGTTTGGTGGGTATACGTACACGATGAGAGAAGGGAAGTGGGTGTGAGACTGAAGTGTCTCTGAGTCTTGGGGGTGCAGTTAGTAATTAAGGGGTAGCAGAATGGTAATTTAATGCATCGGGAAAACAGATTACCAATCTAGCTGGATACGACTTCACCTTCTTTCTTCATCTGCTCTTAAATATTTGATGGGAAGACGAGAGAGAGGGGAGTTCTTCTCGCGATATGAGTGAATATACCGGTAAAATCTCACCGTGTACGACAACAAAAGTCGACGGTGGTTGTGGGTCGACGCGTGGCGGCAACCGGGAAAGAGAGAAAACTGAGAGAAGTGGGAACCGGGAAATGGGAGGAGGAACAGAATACAGAGGCTGGAATGAGTGTTATCGATTACCATTTAGGAGTTGTGCATTAGACATTGGCAAAAGAGATGTCAAATTTAAAAACAGGATTAACCTTCAACCAATATGTCAAATTTATGTGAATTGACATATAAGTTTTTATATATCAAATTTCACATATAAGAAAATGTGATGTCAAATAATTTTTAATTATTTTATTGTGTGAGTCATATTAATGCATCAATTATAATAAAAAAAATATCGGTTGAAAAAAGAGAAAATTTGACATTGTTACGTCAACTATCAAATTAACATTTAACATTTATCTTTTGACATCTTTATTGGAGATGCTCTGGTATGTTATGTGTGAGTATCTTTCTATATGAAATTATATCATTGGCAAGAAATATCACAGTGATTGTGTATCCGTTTTATAAAAATTTATTCTCTAAAATTAAATTTCAAATTTATTATAAATATATATTGTTTTCAGTATTTATGTGAGTCGAACTTAAATTTTTTTTATTTTTTTATAACTAAGTAGAGACAGAAACCATTAAACCAATTACCTTTGGTTAATCTGTTTAAACAGTTTATTAACATTTTCGGTGGACCAGTTTAGGTGTTTTCCTCCAAATGTCATATCTGTGATTTACTATTCATTTTATATCAAAGCAAAAAAATATTTCATATTAGAATTGTAGGGGTTGCCTTCATTAGATAGTGGAGTGGAAATAGAACCACCCTAATTGTTAACATGGCAGATTATTAATTACCGTCTAACAAATCTTGTTTGCTAAATTTAGGATTTTATCTACTAATTATTTTTATTTTTAATTTTTAGCTTTTATTCTTGTTCTAGAAAAAGATGGAAATTAATTGAAGAATTTAAGAATTAAAAAAGGATGAAAGAAGGTAGCTGGAGGGAAAAATAGACGAGATACAAATTTTATTTGAACTCATACAAACTTTTTCTACATTTAGCTTAAATTTTAAATGGAAAGTGTCTTTTTACCATATTGCATTATTACCATAAAGTACAAGATGAACTTAACAATAAAATAAAATTGTATCAACAAAACCCAAAACCCATTTATCAAACTCTTACCATGATACAATCTTTCTCCTACATTCTATTCTGGTTAAAACACTATGATACCCTCATAGAGAAAATAAGCTTTTTTTTACGGATAGATAGTGATTTTGAAGTTTTGAATCCTCCAACTAAGATATGTATCGATTTATGCAACCTTTTTTTTTTTAATTATAAGTTAATCAACTTTAACTTCTCCGTAAAGACATTGAACAAAACTACTAGTCATCTTCACTGTCATCATGATAGGAAACAAGCAGTAGCGGAGCCAAGTTAAGGGCTACCGTGGGCTATAGCCCATGTAGTTTTCGGTGAAAAATAAAATTTTACTTGTAATTTTTATTGATTTTCGAATGTAGTCCATCATATATTTAGTCTTTAATCCGAATTCTCTCGGTTTAATTATATAAAATTATATAATACAATTTATAAATCATCTCTTTTTCTTACATCTTTTTTCTTACCGCTTCTTGTACATGTACAAGTTTTAATTTGTTTAATAACGAAAATCCTTGGTTCACCTTGTGAAAATTTTCTTAAGCTAGCTTGACATACCCCGACCGAGACCAGGGCATGCTGGCCGTCACGTGGAAGTGACGTAACCATGTGCACTGTGTGGAAGCTAATAAAATAATAATAAAAGTACGAATAAATAAAAACCAGCTATACACAACGTAAGAACATACATGTGCAAGCGTAAGTGTGAAAATAAGTTCAGAGCACGAAGACCTAATGCAGTCCGAGAGAACAATACTACATAAACACACCCCAAAGGTGATCCTACACTGGTGATAATCTGTCAGATATGCCGGGAAAATCCTCCGGGGAGCCACCAAGAGTGCTAGTCAACTAGAACCTGGAGGGGCGCAAAACAAAAAGTGTGAGTGGGCAAAAATAAAGCTCTTCAAAAACCATTTCATAAATAAGTTCTAACCCCTCGCCGTAAAACCTGTATACTTCCCAGAAAAGTAGAATATACATATATATATATATATATATATATATATATATATAAGTCATGCTAAGAAATATGCCATGCCAAATGCCTCGAATAAATGCAAGTGCTCAAGAAAATGTCAAAATCAATGCCATGAATCTGTCAGCCGGAGTCACCTAACGTGACCTGTACGGCTGAATCTAGAGCTCAGATCTCCATCTCACTAACTGTACCTGCACACGAGTCGGAACCACATAAAGTGGTCTGTACGACAGGACTGGGTGTAATATAAGTACGCTCAAGTGCTATGATCACGTGAAGGCTGGGCGAATAATCTCGAGTCACCTACTAGTCGGAACCACCTAAAGTGGTCTGTACGACAAGACTGTGCACCTAACTTGGATCCAAGATGAGCGTGTGGTGCAGGAGGTGAACATCAAGTGAAGGACTGTGCCCAACTCTGGGCGGAAGCACTAACACCGGGGGTGCAGGTTATGAGCTTTCTATGCATCTCAAACCACTACTGAATATAAGCATAAACCATACTCACCTGGCACTTACCTGTGCGTCCGCAGCACCAAACATATATATATATATATATATATATATATAGGCTACTACCGCAACACCAAACATATATATATATAGGCTACTAACAATGCATAAACAAACGGCAACATAATGCATGACATCAAAACGTATAAATGTTTCAATTCATTTTCTGGGAAAAACATAAGTATATAGGTATATACGGAAAACCAAAAGCCCATTCACTGGTATGTAGAAAGGTCGTAACCCCCTTACCTCGAGTGACCGTGCTCGTCCTCGGGATAGGTCTCACCTATATGAGAAACAACTATAAAAACGTTAATTTTAAAACACATAACCAACATCACGAAATAACTTCTCATACAATGCTCAAATGGGGTGTATGAATACACCAACGTGATCTACTCAACCTCAGGAACATCCCCATATTTTCAGAAAAAAATTTCACCGCCGCACGCGCCCCCACGCGCAAGCACGTGTCTGGCACACTGAAATTGGTACCAAAATCGGGAAAACTTTAAAACCTTATATCTTCTTCGTTTTTCAACCAAATTTCACGAAATTGGTACCAAAATGAAGCTTACAACAAGAGGAACAAATCCATACCACTTTCAAGCACTAAAACACATGGAATCTCGACGGGAAAACATCACCAACTCCGGCCAAACTTGAAACTCATGATCCCGACGTCCAAAACCTTCAAACGAACCACCCCGAGCCTCCTAAGGACCTCACCAAGCTTTCTACAAGCTTGAAATTCCCAAAAATACAAGAATTAACGTGTGCATGAACAGTGACCAAATCGGGGTATCCCGAGTTCGACGTGAAAACGAAGGTATCCTTACCTGAAATGGGTATGGTTGAACTCCTACGGACCTCACGAGCATGAATATGTAATTTTTTTCCTCGATCTATGAAGGTTTGGATGGTTTTGATTGTCGTCCGTACAAGAAGGATAGAAATGGGAGAGAGAAAGGGCTCTGGACAGGGATGCAGGACATGGAAAAGGGTGAGGGGGGTGTGGGAGAGTGTGTGTGGTCCAAAACCAGCCAAGCAACACCCAAAAACAACCACACAACGAAACAACCATGCTAGGGGCAAAATCGTCATTTCACCCATACGGTACGAAAAGTCTGGGACGGGCTGTCACATAGCTGGTACTATAAAAAAAATATAGTATCAAGTTTCTTTGTTTATAAAGATTTAAATCTTTAAGCTAACCCATCTGGTGAAAAATTTCTAGCTCCATCATTGGAAACAAGACATGTTTGGGCAACAACAATAGACTTATCAATACCACCATTAACCGTCTTCCTTGCCTTCAAAGTTTTTCTGTATCTACATGCGGGGTTTCTTCACTACCTCCCTGATCGGTCGGTTTTAGGTTTCTTTGCTTGTGGCTGCACTTTAATAACCATACCTAATTGACGAGGAGGAGCACTTTAATAACCATGCCTAATTGACGATGAGGTGGATTCTTCTTCTCAGCTAATTTCTGTTCTTGGATTATAGGAACCGAAGGTGCTTCCTTAAGCTCTTGCACAATGCTAGACTTCGCCGTCACCGCACCCTGGAAACTCGGAAAAAAGCCAAATTCATTAAGTTAATAGTATGGGTGTAAAGATAAATTTATATATTGAATTGGGTTTGTAAGGGTAGTTTAGGTAATAAATTTAGGTTCAAAAAGATATTGGTAGTTTAATTAAAAATAATATAAATGTAGTGAGTAAGCTGGATGTAGAGAACGATTATATATATTCAAATAAAATTTCTCTTATACAAATACGGTAAGAATAGTATGTTTCTTTCATATTTCTTGCAGGATCCTTATTCTTCTTCATTTCTTTTCTATTTCCTCTATCTATGTTGTGAAAAATGTTAACTAAAAACAAAATAGTTTCTAAACAAGCAGAAACTCATTATCTATGTGTAATTAATATGAATCTCATTATCTATGTGTAATTGATAATTACACTGCCACTTCATCATTTAATGAACAAGTTTGATAAACAGTTTATGCACACATAGATGAAAGTTGTGAATTCTTCTAATAGTTAGGGCTTTTTTCTTTATCCCAATGTATTCGAGTTCAAAAACTCTCTCCTTCCAATCAATGTAAATTAGTGTACGATACCATTTGCAATAATTAAAAGGAATTGTAGGAAAGATATAGAACTCGTTTGGAAGTGCTTTTAAAATAACTGAAAGCGTTTTTAGTGAAACTAATTAAAGCTTTTTCGAAAAAGCATGAAATATGTGCTTTATACATAAAACACTTAAAAATGCTTTTGTAGGATCCACTTGAATTTTTACTAAGAATTGGTTTCAAAAACATTTTCACCAAATACAATTTTAGTCATTTTAAAAACACTTTCAAACGAGCTCATAGGCCATCGCAAAAAGGATTTGTTGGAGATGAATAGCAGTATTCCATGATACTTTATAAAATAAATTATGGTTGTTGTTAACCTATTACTAATGGAGTAGGATTATCTCCCTCTTTTTTTCCCTCTTCTTCTCTTCTCTTTTATTTGAACAGTCACGGTTAAGTCTCGTCAACATCTTATATTAATTTTTTATAACAAGAAAAAGATAAAATAAGAGAATATAAGAAGAAGGGATATAAATGGATGGAAAGAGGATGGGAGAGAATCGTTTGCTTGGGTAGTTACATAGGAACCATCACGCCATCAAATCAAACTGACTGCGAATTAAGTTGTATCTAACTAATTAATCAAGTTGAATCAATAATGCCGTCGCTTTTACTTATGATAAAGCTGGCAACACTAGGTTGCCGAAGAACATAGGGATAATCACTTCCACTTGACCCAAAAGACGAGAGAATAATGACATCCAATCCATCATGATTCCAAGTTTTCATAAAATCCTTTTACCAAATTACTTTAGACTTCCCCTTGACCCAAAAATCATCCTTTCACTGTACACTTGTTCTAATCATAAATGTTTATTTTCTTTGTCATCTTCTAAAATATCACTTTTAAAAATTTACATCGGTCTGAAAATTCTTTAATCATCTACATGTGTCGAGCCGATCGACAATTATAGTAAAATTATCAATTTGTTTAGTGGGTAAATTACACTCATATTCTGAGATTTATCGTGTTTTCAAAAAAAACTCTCACGTTTGTAATAGTACTAACACTCTTTGAAGTTCTAATTTACTTTTACAAAACCCTTTTAGGATTGACATCACCTTAAAGTATTATTTTAAAGACAAATGTACCCTAATTATTAATTACTTTAAAAATAAAAAGCCCTTTAAAAATAAACTAGAAAATACATCAATTTAAAAAGAAAACAAATAAATTATGTTTGTCTATTTTCTTTGTCATTTTCTAAGAGATCATCTCTATTAAACTTATAGTAGTTTGGAGATTATTTAGCTATTTACATGTGTCGAATTGACGAGCTAATCGACAATTATCGTAAAATTGTTAATTTGTTTAGTTCATATGGAAAATCATACTAATTTATCATCAAAATCGTTATCCAAAAGGGTAGAACTTAAGATCTCTTATTTACATAATAAAATAAAATAAAATCATTATATCGCAATACTAAGTGAGGATATACTAAATATGATATATCTTGTGGAAGATCAGTCTAATGAATTATGCATATCTGATTTGGGTGTTTGATATTTGGCTGCTGAGATAAAAAGAGAAAAAAAAAAAAAAAAAAAAACAAGATATTTTGGCTGCTAATGCAAATGTAACAATACGATTGTATATTTAAATCAGTCTAATCTTTTAGAAAAACGACCATGCATATCTGATTTGTTAGTTGTTACAAGATGTATTATTGAAGGTATGCTGATTTGTTTGTTGTTCTCCTTTTTGTGGGGTTCGGTTGGGTTGTGGGGCCTCTATCTGGAACCCCTTAGGACTTGGCAGGTTGTCAAAGTTTATTTCCCGGTATTTTTGTCATCCCCGGGAGGTGGAGAAGAAGGTTAAACGTCGTTTTAGAATAAAAATATTATTTTTACCATGTATATCGTAATTTTATCATTTTTTTAATAAAGATAAGACCTTGCGTTTGCAAGCCTTACCTTTTATAAGTATAGAATTACATTTTTAGAATACCTCTATTAAGTTAGTCGCCTATATTAAAGATAATGGCTGAAATTGAGCTGCCAGTCTCGAACCGAGGCCACTGGATTGTGAAGGTAGCACAAAACCAACATGCTACATGAGACTGGCTTCACTTTTCCCTTATTTTCCATGAATTCATTTCTATATTTATTTTAAAATCTATAGATGTTTTAAATAAAATAAAATTTCATAAGAACTGTGAAAACCTTATATAGAACAGACATGGCAAACATTGTTGTGAGAGAAATTTTGACACACCCCGACCGAGATCGGGGCGTGCTGGCCGTCACACAAAGGTGACGAAGCCATGTGCACGTGCGGAAGCTAATAAAGTAGTAATATAAAAGTACGAGTAATTAAAAACTAGCATACAAGGTACTAAAACAGTGCTAGTAAGTGAGATACAATTTCAGAGCAGGTCTATAGCAGCCCAAACGAAAAAGACAACAGTAGTACGCCCGAAGGCGACCCTACAATGGGGAGTGTCTGTCAGAAACGCCGGAAAGCCCTCAGGGGAAACCACCGCAACGGCTAAGCAACTAGAACCTGGAGGGGCGCAAAACAAAAGCGTGAGTGGGCAAAAACAAAGCTCTTTGAAAATCATTTAACAAAATACATTCTAACCCCTCGCCGTAAAACCTGTATACTTCTCAGAAAAATAGATATATATACGTATGTATAAACATGCCAAACATGCTCCAGGGTATGCCAATCATGCTCAAGATATGCCATGCCAAAGCCTCATAATAAATGTAAGTGCCCAGGTATAAATCATATCAACATCATAACATCTGGCAGCCGGAGTCACCTAACGTGACCTGTACGGCTGCATCTAGAGCTCAAATCTCAACTCTATAACTGAACCTGCCCACGAGTCGGAACCACACAAGGTGGTCTGTACGACAGACCTGGGTGTAACATATATATACGCTCTAGTGCTACGATCACGTGAAGGCTGTGCGAATAATCGCGAGTCACCTACGAGTCGGAACCACCTAATGTGGTATGTACGACAGGCCTATGCACCTAACTTGGATCCAAGCTGAGCGTGTGGTGCGGGAGGTGAACATCACGTGAAGGACTGTGCCCTACTCTGGGCGGGAGCACTAACACCGGGGGTGCAGGTTATGAGCTCTCTAGGCATCTCAAACCACTACTGAAACATAAACGTGAATGTCACTTACCTGGCACTTACCTGTGCGTCCACAGCACCCAATATGCATATGTATGTGTATGCCACTAATAATGCATGCAATGATGCGTAAACGATAATAATAAAGTGCATGGCATAATGTAAATAACCCTTTTTAAATTAATTTCTGGGAATATAAATGTATATAGGTATATACGGAAAACAAAAGCCCACTCACTGGTATGTAGAAGGGTCGTAGCCCCCCTGTCTCGCGTGTGCACGCTCGTCCTCGGGGTACGTGTCACCTAAATGCGAAACAACTATAAAAACGTTAACTTTAAAGCACATAACTCATTTCTCGTAATAACTTCTCATACATTGCTCAAAATGGACAAATGAATATACCAACGTGCTCTACACAACCTCAGGATCACATCCATATTTTTAAAATAATTTTTGGACCCCGCACGCGCCCCCACGCGCCAGAACAGGCACGGACCCACGCGCGGCCACGTGCCATGCACACTGACGGTGTCAACAGACGCCGTCAGGAATATTCCGTTAAACTTAACCCCTGCCGTTAGGAATATTCCGTTAAACTTAACGGAATATTCCTGCTTCTTCTCCGATCACTCCCCGACGCCGGCGCCGTCGCCGTCGCCGGCACCGTCGCCGGAAAACCTGCAAATCACTATTTCTCGCTCGTTTTTCCACCTTTTTCCACATTTCTTGCACCAAAATCAACCCTAGAGCCAGTAGAACATGTCCCAACAAGTTTTAAGGCCTAAAAATCACGAGATTATACCTGTCCAAAACTTCAAAACTCGGCCAACTCCACAACCAACGATCCTGACGTCCAAATTCACCCAACGAGCCACTCCCAAGCTCCTGGGAACCTCACAAACACAACTATAAGCTTCAAAATCCCAAAAACAAGCTAGATTAAATTTGCATGAACAGTACTCAAAACGGACATCGTCGAATCGACGTGAAAACGATGTGTTTCTCACCTGAAAATGATATGGTTGTGTTCCCCTCGACCTCACGAGCTCAAATGTGTCCTTGGTTTCCTCGATCTGTGAACATTCGAGTGGGTGTGTGTGTTGGTCCGTACGTTTTAGGAAGAAGAAGAAGGATAGAGGACTCGGGGGAGAGAGAGGACAGAAGGAGAGAGAGAAGGACAGTGTCTGTGTGTGTGTGGGAGTGTGTGAGGTTCCAAACACATGCCACAAAACACCAAATAACCAAAACGTGACGAAAGCACACTAGGGGTAAAATTGTAATTTCATACGTACGTTTCGATATTTCCGGGACGGGATGTCACAAATTTACTCAGGAAAAATCACACGGGAAATTGTTGAAAGCATGAACAACAAGCCACACATGTCATAAGGAATATCACAACTCCATGGTTAACCAACTCATAAAAAATACAATATACAATTCCTAGCTCCAGAGGGCTCGTATCCAGCGAATAGGAAATATAACACTCAAGAGGAGTAAATCTTGCAAGTTGGAGAACTATCGTAAAGGTACCAAGCAAAACTGCGCAACCCTCTATTGATTTTGTAATTAATGACAAAAAAGTTTTGCTACGAGTCACCTCTAACAAACGTCAAGTTTCCCACTCATAGGTTATTTCCAAACACACAAAACATACCAAAACACACACACACAAGACTATATTTGACAAAACAAAAGAGCGACCAAAACCGAGGCGTATTGAACTCCAAAACCAAAACCAAAGATCGACGGTGGAAATTTTCTCTCTAGCAGCTAGGGTTTCTGGTACGGTACAAGTTTGAATACTGATTCAAGTTAATATCAGAGAGTGAAAGCAAATCAAATAAGAAGCACTCAACCCTAAAATAATGGTGTCTTCTCTTTGTGAGACCAAAACCATCTATGTTATCTCTTCACCCATGTGTCCGTATTAATGGCGTTTTAATACCCCATTTGTCCTAATCACAAGTCGCTTCACACATTCATCGTCTCTTCAAACAAACAAAACTCCTTCTAACTACATCACAAGGAAGGGGATTGTTCAAAGTACATTTATAATATTCGTTTTTTCTAATTTCTTGGTGCTTTTGTAGGGTTTTTGGAGCTGATTGACATGGAAAAAATGCTTTGCTTTCCACGATCTAACATATGACAAATGTTATTATAATTATTGGTCTAAATAATTTTGGAAACTCATGGGAGTTGTTGAGGGCGATGGATGTGGGGATCCACTTGGTCATGTGTTAAAAGGAAAGGAGAGCGCCTTAAGACAAGGTTAATTAGTTCGTGAATCGTAATGTCTATGTCACCAAATCTCACATACATCAGTTATAGGGTATGTAACATGACTTTCGGTTCTCAAAGTAAAAACAATAACTAAATACTAAAAACGAAATTGTTATAAAATGAAGAAAGTTAAGATTTCATCATAAAACTAATTGACAATATGGAGAGTGACCTAACTACTTATAAACACATGTAAGGTCTATCCTCTCATCAATGTGGGATTCATTCTCAACACGCATTCTCACGTGTGGTGAATTTTCAAACCTAACACGCGGACAACACAACTCGGGTGATGTGAAGCACGTGTGGCCATTGGGCTTCACACGTGGGACAACTTGCTCTGTACCATGATGAGAGTTGAGGTTCCACCATGAAACCAATTGACAATATGAGAAGTAGCCCAACTACTTATAAGCACATGCAAGGTCTATCATTTCATCAATGTGAGATTCATTCTCAACATTAAATGATTCCAAAAAATTTTAAGTGCTTAAATGTCATGTTACACCTATACGTATATGTCATAAGGTTAGACCTTCAATTTTGACCAAACAATTAGATGAGACAAATTGTTTTATACAATGATATCGGGAGTGAGGATTGAACTTGACTCACAATGAGGCAATAAGAATTTGGAATCAAACTTAGCATTAATGAAAAGTAAACTTAAAAACCTTTTATTCATTAATAAAGAAGAATATTATTAAACCAACTAGTGTCTTAGAGGGAAAAAGATTCTCTTCGAATCTCTTCCTTCAAAGCCCACAAATCAAGTGATTCGGGCCTTTGAAATTTGATCCAACGGCTAAAAATAGAGAAGTTAGTAAAAACTTTTTAAAGTTATAATAATTTTTGGCCGTTAGATCAAATTTCAAGAGTCTAGATCACTTGATCTATGAGCTTTGGACGAAGAGATCTGGAGAGGATCTCTTTCCATCTTAGAGAAGATATTTTAAGTTCACCTAATAATGTTGTGAATACTATTAGATTGAAAATTTCCTTCTGCATTAGCATTAAAGGATTTAATTAGGCCAACTTTCTTTTCTTTTGTTTTCATCTGGGTTACGTGAGACCATAATTTTTCAGGGCCAAAGTAAGATGAATCAGAATTCGAATCCGATCAAAGACTCAACGAACTTATCGAGTTGCATAGATGGTTCAACGATGCAACCATTATCATATTCTGGATAAGTACTGACCATTTTTCCGGATAAGTATTGACCATTCTTGTTCCACAAGATACGGAAACATGATCCAATATGGATTCAACCAAGTTTCTCACATTCTTGGAGATTTCTACAATTTGGGGATTTGGCGAGCACTGCAATTAATCACACTCTTAAGAGGATGCAATATCTACTCACAGTTTAATACGGACTCAATATCCTAAAATGACTCTTTCTCGACTAGCATAAATTCACCCTTTATGGTAATGCCATTATCGTATACTTATTTTCTTGCCTCTTCATTGAGTCTTAAACTGCTTATTAACTTGACCATCAGAGAGCCTTTAGCCAGCACTCCATCGATCTCCAGGTTGCCTTATAGTTGTTTGTTGTTTTACAAGTACTCGAGTTAGTGTATCTCATTCACACATGGTGGTATGTTAATTTGGTTCCAATAGGTTATATGTGAACTTACTAAAAGTGGACTACAATGGATATTGAAGAAAGTTGAGGTTCCATTATAAAACTAATTAATAACATAGGGAGTAGCCCAATTGCTTATAAGAACATGCAATGTCCCCCTACTATCAATGTGGGATTCATTGTCAACAAGTCCCCTCACGTGTGGCAAATTGTCAAGCCTAACTAGTGGACAACAGAAATGAAATGACGTGGAGCACGTATGCCTGTTGGGTTTCACATTGATGACCAATTTCTTTGATATCATGAAGAAAGTTGAGGTTCCACTATAAAACCAATTGACAATATGTGGAGTATCTTAATTACTTATAAGGACATGCGATGTCTCGCATCTCATCAACGTGGGATTCATTATCAACACACCCCTCACGTGTAGTGAATGGTCAAGCTAACACGTGGACAATACAAACAAGGTGACATAAAGCACGTGTGACCATTGGGCTTCACGCGTGAGTCAACTTGCTTTGATATCATAAATAAAGTTCAGGTTCCACCATAAAACCAATTAATATATGGATAATAGTTCAATTACTTATAAGCACATGCATGATCCCTTCTCTTGTTACTACAAGATTCATTTTAAACTGGAAATCACTTTTGGTTGTGTATCCGGAGGCAAGGAGGGTGGAAGCATCATTTCCAAGTTGTATGGGATGGTGTAATGAATCTATTTCTATTAATTAATTAAAATAAATTACAGAAGCCTTATGCACGTTATGTTTGGTATCTAATGATGCTAGTAAGTAGTGCCAAGTGATTACAAAAGACAAGTCGGAGACTAGCTAGAGCAATAAGAAAATAGCGAAAAATACCAAAAATTAGTGCGTACTTGTACCTCAGATGGTTTATGTAGGTACTAGTTAGTTCTTTTTTCTTTTCTTTTTCTCAAGCAAAAGTACAACCCAATACATAAGAAATACAAGGAATATAGGCCCACAAGGAGAGCCCATAACAACCTTAAAATATAAAACCTTAGATCTGAAAAGACGGACGAATCGTCCCCACCTAAACCCCCAGACCACCATTGCGAAGCCGCCACCGCCGAGAAGAAGACCCAAAGAACCAACTGTATGCAACGGGAAATGAGGGTGGAAAACCATCCGCACGCTATAAGCACCCCATAATCCCACTAATAATGCCAATTGCACTTTAAGAGCCACCCAAATTCAAAACATGTCTCCAAATGAGGTCAATGGAGGAAACAGAAGGTGATCCGAGTGGCAGCGGTTGGTGGATGGTGGCTCGCGGCTACGAACAACCATTGGAGTGGAAGAAAGCGTGAATCCTGAATTTGAGATGAAAGTCGCCATAAACTGAGACAAAACTCAAAGCAAGGTGAGGGTCAAAATTAAATTTCTTTTGATTTTGGACAAATAAAAGATAAATTGTTGGTGTGGCTGTAAACGTGAAAGAAGGTGAAAATAGTTAAACATAGTATTCCAAAATTTCACAGAACTCGAATATAAATAAATTCTTCTCCACAATGAGGCATCTTTAGAGAACAAAATACAAGCCTAATTGAATAAGTAAACTAAATAAGTAAACCTAACTCCTCGAGAACAATGAAAGTTACATATTACTTTCTCCTAAAAGTAGAAAAGTAAAATTATGATCGTACTATCCACACACTTTTTTTTATCATTCATACCCGTAGTTAATTTTTGTCCTTTGATTCTTTTAAATTCATCCAATTCAACGGCCAAAAATCAAGAAGAATGTGTGAAAGGTAAAATAGGATGTGTGGGTAGCATAGCACCACCCTAAAATAAAATCTCAAAAATTTACCAATCTCAAATACTTTCCTTTTTTTTAATCTCCAACAAAAATAATTTAACCAGGCCCTGAAACCTATTGTCCATCCTTGTGGACCACATAGATTGTGCTGCTAAGGCCATCTCCAATCGATGGTTGGCCAGAGGCCTCGTTTTAGCCCTCTGGCCTTTCAAGATTCTCCAAGAATATTTTAATGAATAGTATAGGGCCATATTTGCTTTTGTCTCCAACCGAGGGTCATAGAGCCAAACATAATTTATTATTTAAAAACTACAACTTAAATGTTGTTTAAGTTTCATGCTGTTAAATGTTTTTTTTAACAAATATGAAAAACTAGAAATGTTTTTAATAATTTGTTAAATGTTGTTAAAAACTACAAATTTTGTAAAATAAAAGTTATAGGAAAAAAAATAGAATTAAAAAAAATGAAAAATAGAAGTTATAGGAAAATTTTTGTAAATAAAAAATAATAATAGAACTGTAAAAAATAAAATTCAAATCAATCCTGTCGGTTAAAACCGACAGGAATACATTCATATTATTTAGTATAAATGTATTACTGTCGGTTCTAACTGACATGATTGATTTGAATTGTGGCTAGCCCCAGCCTGGCTGGCTGGCTACATGCAGCCAGCCTTCCAGCCCTCTCCGATTCCGTGGGGCCCTCTCAGATTCTACAGCCCTTTGGTCTAACCATCGGTTGGAGACGATTTTAGGACTATTTTCAACCCTCTGGATCCTTCGGTTGGAGATGACTTAACACTCTTTAATCAGAAAAAATTCTCTTGAAACAAATAAATATTCCTAGTGACATACTGGTCCACTGAATGTTTGTCATGTGGCATTAACGGTTGCATGTGCGTGTCTCTTTTAAATCAGAATCCCAATATATTTTCAATATCTTGGCCCACCTATAAAAAAAAAAAAAAAAAAATCCGAATGCAGCTGATCGCACACAAGACCAACTCATATTCTAATCATACACCCTCAGTGATAAGTCGTGTCTCACGCAAACAAATGAATAAAATTTCCAACCAAAATGCAAAGAGCAATAGAAAAAAATAAATATGAAATTATGGCATCTAAGTTTCTTTTGAAGATAAAGTTTCTTACCACTAAAACTGTAAGTTTCATCTTTCCATTTACCTCACATATCATATACAAAAATTACACAAAGTGTAATCTCTTTAGCATTACTTTTTGATATTATACTTTGTTGTATATATGAATACGTAAAGCCTCTATCAATTAATATTGTTGGGACTAAGGAAAATTATTATTTTAGAGAGGTTATTATTATATAGATAAAAGAATAATTTAGTACTTTATCGATAACTCAACATTTATTAATTTATAAAGAATTTTACGTTTTGTTATTATTAGAAATTCCCATTTGGTCGACAAACCAAATTTCATCGGACAAAGTAACTTTATCCAATGGAATGAAAAATTTGATTAGGTGAACATGGTCAACATTTCATTTTTTTCAATAGGTGACGAAATACTTGGACAGTCAAGGTAAACTTTGATAGGCAAAGATTTTGCGCCAAGGAAAAAAATTGACACGTATTATGCTACCTTTTTCCAGACGGAAAGACAAGTACATCTGTAGAGGTATCTTTGCCTGCCGAAATATTGGCCGAGCTAAGTATATGGGTCATTAGGCAAAGGTCCACGATGACTTGTCATAAACCTACCGACATCTTTTTGCTCAATGA
Source organism: Pyrus communis (assembly GCF_041283825.1). Taxonomy (NCBI): domain Eukaryota; kingdom Viridiplantae; phylum Streptophyta; class Magnoliopsida; order Rosales; family Rosaceae; genus Pyrus; species Pyrus communis. The sequence goes on along the minus strand of NC_142570.1, from coordinate 18,095,617 downwards.
CTCTAGTGACTTTACCCCCACAGACCATTTCATCAGGTAAACCCCAATTCATTAAAACAAGCCATGCAGTCTTCTCCTTTTCCTTCTCCTTCTCCTTCTCCTTTCTTCTTTCTTTCCCAGATATCTTCTCTTTTTTATATTTATGCTCTCTCTCTCTTGCTTTCGCCCTCTCTCTCTCTCTCTCTCTCTCTCTCTCTCTCTCACCCATCTCACACCCACCTCATCACCCATCTCTCACTCTTTCTCTCCCAATTAATTTACAGTGTGTTTTTCTTTTATTTGAAAAATGTTGAAACCAAATCTGCGCACCTCTGCGAGCGTCGGTTAAGCACAAATCCGTGTAGTCTAGAACAACCTACAAAGTAGTAAACAATTGTAAGCAAGCCCTAGGCCGTTTGTTTGGGGGGGGAGGGGGTGTCGGCCAAAGGCTCTCCGACGGTCAAGTTAAGGAATGATTTTACACTCAAATAGTGGATAAGAGAATTCAAGTGTATAGATTGTGTTACCGTAGATGAACCCTAGATGGGTGTATTTATACCGTAGGAGAGAGACCTTTTTAGGATATAATCCTCTTTTAAGCCCGAAGAATCCAATAAGATATCTAGTAAGTAGATATTGCATCCTCTTAGGAGTGTGATTACTTGCGGTGCATGCCTATCCCTAGATTGTAGTGACTTTAAGACTTATTAGATTTGAGTGAGTCCACATTTGGATCAAACTGCCTATCTTGCAAAACAAGTATGGTCATCAAACGGAGTTGCTTGGACTTTGCCTATTACGCCGGAGTAGAGTGATGATGGCACCCTGCTCTGTCTGATACAGCTCCAATCAGAGATGGTAAGTCCATGACCAGACTTCTGAGGTAACAGTATTCGGATCAGCCTTACTCTGGCCTTGGAAAATTAGGGTAGGCAACCTATTCCCCTTGAGGATGGATTGTTACCAAAGACCATGCCTTTCGGAGTAAGCTGGAATATGTACTGTTTGGTCTTCAAAATCTTTCACAAGTGATGTGACCTTTTGGGTTTTCTTTTCTTTTTTTTTTTTTTTTTCTTGAAATGGCGGCGGCTTTAATCCTAAACGAGTCGTCTTGAACCCTGCGATTCTATCCCCGTCATGATGTGTATCATATGTCGACATAAAGACCAGATTACCATATACTATTAAGTCTTCTTGGGCGGATCCCAAAAACTTGAAAAAAATAGTTTTTTTACACAAATCCAAAGCTAGGGTTTCAACTATCTCTCAAACCACTTTGGTTTTTCTTTACCTTATTTTAAACATAGTCATAGGAATGTAAAGAACATAAACTAGGCATCAAAACCTAGTAAAAAACAAGCATGCCAAAAACAAATTTTTCAAAAGCGAGCAACTATTGTTTTTCAACATTTCTAACGTGGCATGTTCATAAATACATCATGTGATCGTGCGAGGAGTGTGTGAATGGCTATGATATCACTATTGGAAGACTAATAAATTAAGTAGAGGGATGTTTATACCTCTTGTGTGGAAGCTTGGATCTCGACACGCTCCTACGAACACGAGCGAAGGTTTTGAACCACGTTGCACGCCTAGAACCTTGAAGGTTGTCGGGTTGGCTATGATATGTCGAGTTGCCCCTTTGGATTTCTCCTCCCAAGATCTAGGGTTGTGGTGGTCACCCTAAAAACCTAATTAGAATATTATGAACTATGAAAATGCTTGCATTTTTTTGTGTGTTTCTCTCTTTCCCAAAACCTCCTTATAATCGTTGGGAGGAGAGGACAATGATCAAAATGCCCATAACAGTCCCAAGCACATTCCAATATGAATATCTCGACTTTCCTCTAATTATCACATATATAATTAGGAGATATTATATCAATCCATCACCCTAATTTGAGTGGATTAATATTTGATTTAAATTTTGGAAAAATTATATGTTAATTACAAAAATGAAGCTCATTGGTTCTTAAATTATACAGCTTTCTAAGTAAAGTGAGGAAAGCTAGCCGTTTCTTTTTAGGGGTGTGCTATCCCCACATCCCATTTTACTTCTCACACATCCCTTGATAATTTATGTCCGTTGATCTTCTTCAATTCATCCGATCTGACAGTCAAAAATTAAAAAGGTGTGTGAGAAGTAAAATGGGGTGTGTGGATATCACACCCCTCTTTTTATTCCATTTAAAGAAGAGGAAGAAGATGCAGGGAGTTCGTAGTTTATTTAGCCATAAACCTTTACTCATGTTCCTGAAATTTTAAGTTCGATTCATTTTTCTCTTATATAAAAAAAGAATAAGAGGTAGACAATGATCGAATTTTTGTTGTGGATCGATATTGGGATTAACTTTCTACCATTGAAAGCTATAAAGCACCCAACACAAACACTGGCCTTTGTAAACATGTCGAAATGAACTTTTTACATTTTCTGCAACTGAAATTTCTATCTGCAGGACTGGCAATCTTATTGCCTGCATCCCTTGGAAATAATCAATACTTTTTCAGATTTTCTTTTACAAAATGTTCACAGGTCATGCTAGAATTCTGCCGTTCCTTATAGTACGGTGAAGAGATTCGGGAATACTAATATGCAACCTCCCTGCAAAAAATTAGCAGGTTAGGAAAGGTGACTGGCTTTTGGTGGTAATTGGTCAACCAGCTAGATCATATGTAAATTTAATCAATAATTCCAGAATATGATAACTCATCAATTTTGTTTCTTCTTTTGTAATTGGTCATTTAACACTTAAAAGTTCTTGCAAGGGTTTTTAAGCATTTACCATATACTTGAGGTATATATTGTGTTTGATTCCCCCTCCCCATATCAATTGAAGGTTAAGCGAAAAAGAAGCTGTAACTAAAGTGATTAAGAATATTTACTTTTGTGTCCGTAATCATTGGAAACCTCATCGCCCAGTATTGCCTTCATGAAAAAAGAAAAAGCAAATTTGCAATGATGCTAATCAGACCTACAATGACATTGATATGACCCTTTTTCCTTGGTCTCCCTTACTAGAAATACCCTTTTTTTTGCTGTGGAGCTACCTTTCTCTTCTTACTTTCACCAACATAACAAAAACTATAACATATGCACATGCATATATAGAAATAATTTCCAAAACATATGAAAGATTTCAAAGATGATAACCCAGACCTTCAAACCAAGATTTTAAACAAAAGTGGGGCACCTAAATGTAGGATGTCCTTCAACCCCATCAAAACTAATTTCATTGTATAGTTTAATAAAATTAAAAATATTGCAAAGAACAGTAACTTATGAATTGTGGTTTATGATCCAAAAGAAACAAACAACCACCAATCAAATCCTTGTTTCTCAAGTACCAAACAATGAACAATTTCCTCCATTGGAGGTCACCAGACTTCCAGTTGGGAAACAACTCATTGAAGCACTAACAAAGGCCCCTACAGCTACTCGTGTCCCTCTGTGCATGTAGCAACATTTCTTTGTTCCCCTATCATATCAAGTTTTTATTTATCATATCACATAAAAATGTATCTAACCAACACAGCATGTGGCCTGCCCATATCATCATAATCATCATCCTAATTAGGCATATTTTCCACACATTGGATTCAATATTTTGTTGTTTATGATGTTAGGTTTTCTTTGCTTGATTGATTTAGTGTGACTAAATGTCTTTTGTAGGCCACCCAACCCATACGATTCTTTTATTTCAACCACACAAACTCATCATTGAGTTGAAGTTTCTAGTGGGAATGTGTATGTTTGGACATGTACTCTGACTCAAATTGGAATTTCTGAGGCAGGTGGAGAAAAAGTCGGTCTTTCTGTCATGTTAATGTGACTAAAGAATGATATTTCTGTTTGATCTGGAAGAAGATAATGCCCTACAATCGGGAGTATATCCTATTGTATCTCATAATGAATATTGTAAATACGATTGATATACCTCCAATAGCACATCAGATTTTCCCATCTAAAGTCATAAAAATTGGAATGCTTATAGTGTCCTTTCCAAATATGTTTCCGTAAATAGTAATGTTCTCTTGCCAAACTATTTTTTGTGTGTGGTTTGGTGGATATAGAAACAAATTAGGTAAGATTAGCTAATCTTCATCAATAATTATGCGTGAGACACCTATCCTAAACCTATTATGATAATTCTTACCTAAACGTGTAACTAAGATTAACTGTACAAAAAATAATGTACCTTATATTTGTAATATATAAGGAATTTATAATAGCCACTGTATTCAACAACTTTGTACCAAATATTTGGTTATGCCCTGTCCTGTGTTCAAGTTCAACTCCGTAAGTAGATATATCATAAAATTTTGCTTTCTTAGTTAAAATTGAAAGTACCGAACATCTGTAGATAGGAATTTCAGTTCCATTAACAGATGTAGAATGTAGTGCGAGTACTTTAACCCAAAAAATAAAAAAATAAAAAAGAAGATATGTGGTACCAGACATAATTCCAATATTTGTTAATCAGCAGCAGCAGTAGAGTCTTTTTTAATTTTTTTTGCCTGCCAACAACCAAAAGAACAGTATTCCAGATAGGAATCTATGACACATTATTGAAAAAATATATATATTTTTACTATTTGGATTTTATTGCATTATTATTCTTTTGCATAGAACGTCATGAAAATTTTCTTGAAAATTTCAAATTATGGGACACGTCGGTACAATTACAAACAGATCGCAAATAATTGACCCAAAAGAATTTTGACTCATTATAAATGCATAATAAACAGAGTAATTTTAACTCATTATAAATGCATATAATATCTCTTAATTTCCGCCGTAAGATTCATTTTCAAGCGCAAAAGAATTTTGTGAGATCTATCAAAATATCTCTCATTTGTTGCACCAGACTTTCTATAAATCTGACAGCAAGTAGCTTGATGCAGAATTCACTGCAATCTTAGGCCTTAAGTAAGGACTTACTCACCGACTAAGTTTTCCATGGTAAGGTGGCAGGTGATACGTGGGGTGGGTGACTGGAAATTCCACCTATCAAAATCATAAACACGCAAATACTGGGTACTTTAATTTTGTAAATGAGTATATACGTCAATAAATCCCATACACATCGTCGAGCATTATTTGGACAGTAAATTTACAAATATTTAGAGTGGGAGAATCTTCAATTTCACCTAAAAGGCAAGTTGAGAAAACTCAGCAATGTTGATGCATTGTGCTTGATGGCCCATAATGTGTCTCAAGGAGTGACCACAAGGCATTTTTCGTAAAGAACGGAGGGATCTTGACCCCAAAAAGAAAAATATAATAATAAAAATTCGCAAATAATAATAATCTTCTATTTCACCTACTATGAAAGAAATTATGTTCCAAACTTAAAATTTAGTGGCAATAAAGGGAGTGATGACTTACCCCTTATAATCTATTGAAAGTTCCTTATCTTTCCCATGTGAACAACATGCTCCACATTCTCATAATATCACACTCCAATTTTACATAGCGAGTTCTAACGAAAATGACCTAGCACTATTCATTCTTAATCAAAATGACATTTTGTGTATGAAAAGTCGATAATGGAACAAGCTCTTTTCTTTGTTTACTCTTATGCCATTTTATTATTTTAGCGGGGTCCACAATGATATTGACATTTCTATCTGGAAATACATTATTTTACATGATGCTATTCAACTTATGCTAATTCACTGTCAACTCTTCATGCTTTCATCATGTTGTCGATGTTATGCAGCTCTTCTTTTGTCAAATTGTTTCAATACTGTTCATCGCCTTCTACTAGCTCTGCATCTTTTTCTCTACCTTCTTTCACCTTGTAGTACATTTCTGTTGTTTATTCTTTGAAATATTGAGGCTTCCAATAGGGCTGATAATTGATCATTGTTTTAATGTAAATATACATTTCTTCTTTTTCTGCTACTAATATCATATCATACCTAAAATCTTCAAACTCATCTAAAGCTAGCATTTGGATCCCTCCAAATTTTAGAATATTTTTGTATGAAGGAGTCCACCTATGTAAGGGGATAGGGGATAGTCTAAATGACTCTTCATTAATAATGGCTATATGCTTGACTTTCTCCTTATGCATATGTACATACCAATCTGGAGGACTACTAATAAAACTTATGCAAATTTATTTCCACATTTCCTGATAATCTTCTGCTATTTTTATAAGTTTTTTAGTAAAAAATTCTTGTTGGGAAATATGGTTAACGAATATTTTATCAAGATAGCCAAACTCTAATAGTAAGGCAGGGGTAACTTCTACCACATTATGCTTTTTCTGATGCTCATAACTAAAATGTCATGGTCTAAAATCTCTCATGTTAATCCTGGTCACAGCTATGCTAACCTCTGGTTTACAAATACAATTCTTTGTACTATCACAAAGACATTGTGGATACATCTTTGTAATAATATCCATCCCTAGTTTTGGATCAAAGATGGACTGATACAAAGCACATTGTAATTATAATTGTAATTTTTTCATGGACTGTGATGCTCTGCTTATGATCTCATTTGGCATATCTGGTGACATTATTCTTAATTTTTCTTTTGAAATTTCTTCTAATAGGATCTCATCTATTATTAAGTCTAAAGATATATTTCTAAGAAAACTTTCATATCTTTCTTGTTTTTTTTCTTTCACTCAGATGTTGATGTTGCTCATTATTTTGATGCTGCTTCATTTCAATGTCTTCTTTTAAGAGCTCAATCTTAATCTCTTCTATGGGTTCATTGGCCTCTTATTCTATGGGTTCAATAACCTCTTTTTCTTTATTCTTATGTTGATCAGTTTGCAAACCTATTTTCAATTCTCTTTTCAAGGTGTCACTTGCCGTTTGCTGCATTCTAAGAGATTGGAGTTCTTGGTTCATTTGGTAAACTTACTAAGTAATGACTCATGGTCTCTAGAAATGACTTGAAGGCTATGCTCAAGAGAATGAATATGATGTTGGCTTTGATGGATACTAAAATTAAAACTATCAAAATCTTTTTCTAAGGCTCTAATTAATTTTTCATGACCTAACCTCATGCTTGGCTGTTTGATTTGGATATTTCAAAAATTAATTAAGAGAACCTGTTGCCTATCAGAAAGTCTTGGTACTCTTGGCCTATATCTCAGAGTTGGATTTCTGATTCCTTCAACAATCCCATTAAAGTTGAAAGTTGGTACTGGTGGTGATGCTGGTCTGTTTATGCTATTTTGGAATCCATTGAATGGTGGAGGTCCATGGTACATCATTATGCTATTGAAAGATGTTTTTCTACCTTGTGGTCTTGTGCTAATTGAGGATGATAGTCCACAATATTCCATTCCTATTCAACAAATTAATCTTGATAAGATATCAGTTAATGTATTGTCATTATCTTTTATATGTTCAAAAATTGGTTTAAACATATTCCCTGTAATTGAATCAACAAAATTAACCCATCTTCGAGCTGCCTATTTATTAGCATGTATCTTGCTATAAAGAGAAACTATATTTTGACAATGTGTTCTAATCGTAAATACTTCATTATGTAAAAATAAAGAGAATGCTTCAAGTGAGTTAATTATTCCTAAAATTTCTAAATCGGTTGATGGTAATTTTGACTGTATATCACTAAATTTTCCTATTGAATATCTACAAACTTGTTCATCAGACTTTCGTGACTCCTTATACTTTTTCTGGTATAGTATACCTACCCATCCTAATGATGAAACATCTGTTTCAACTATTTTGTAATTGTCATCTAATGGTAATGTTAATGGCTTAAGTTTAATAATTTCTTCCTTTATATTTGGAACTAATTTAATATATTCACTATTAAAATACTTTTGTCTAATTTTGCTAGTTTTATTATGTAATACTGCTATTTTTCTTCCCAAATCAGGGATAAAATTTCTTGCATAATTTAACAATTCTAAAAATGCTTGTAACTGTTTCTTATCTTCTAACTTATCTGAAAATTTTAAAACCTTTTTAGCTATATGATCTTGTAATTGTATTGTACTTGACTTGATATACATTTCTAAAAATTCTATATCTTGTTTTTCTAATGCTATTTTATTTTGCTCATCACAATTCCATTATTGATAAATTCTTGTAAAACTATCTCTAAGTGCTTTCTATGTTCATTTCTATTTTTACTATGTACTAAAATATCATCTACATAAACACTACAAAGTTTATCATCTTTCTTGAAAATTTGATCCATCTTTCTTTGAAAGATCGATGGAGCATTTTTAAGTCCAAATGGCATAACAAGCCACTCAAAATGTCCTTCTGGACAAGTAAAAGCTGTCCACTCAATTGATTCTTCTGCTAATCATATTTTCCAAAATCCTGATTTACAATCAAATTTGCTAAAATATTTACTCTCTTAAATTTTATTTATAAGCTCATCCTTCTTTGGTAACTTATAACTATCTTCATATGTATTATCATTTAATCTCTTGTAATTATAAACTATTCTAGCCTTACCTCTATTTAGTTCTGAATGTTTTCTCACAATAAATGATGTTGATCTGTGTCTAGACTTAGAAGGTCTAATTATTTTTAAGTTCAACAACTCTTTTATTTGTTGCTCAAACTCTTGTTTATCTATTAAACTACAAGGCATGTCAGCTGTCTTAATGGTTAAATCTGGATTAATTATATCTAATTTTGCTAGTATTTTATTTTTATTCCAATGTAACTGTGGATCTTCTCCTATAATTCTAGTTTGTTCTGCTAATTGTAATAATTTTTCTAAAACTCTTTGGTTTATTTAATTGTAATATTTATATACGGTTTCCTTCTTCTAAAATAGGATATTCATGTTCAAATATTTCTTCATCAAACTCTTCTATGTTATTATGCTCATCATTTTCTTTTGAGTTTTCTATATAATGACTATCTTGGCCTCAAACTCTTCTATACTTATGCTTTTGTATGCTTCTTCAGTATTACTTTAGTCAGTTATTGTAATGCCTATTTTGAAAAATGTTATGCTAGGGTTCATAAATAAAAAACCTTGTAAACTTTTCAAAAACTTTAATCCAAAAATAAATGGGTATGATCCTACTAGTGAAACAAATGTTAATGGTAGATTAAATTGTTATTTTTCTACTTTAATAGACTCATTATTAATACAATGTGTTAAATAAACTGGTTTCTCATCAAACATTGTTATTCTCATTGGTTTGCTAATTTTTGTCTATATTTTTCTGGTATGAGCTCTTTTCTTATGACGCTCTTTGTACTCCCTATATCTATCATAGATGTTGTTTGTATCTTATGTTCTTTTGCTAATTCTATTTCACAATTTATGGTAATTAAAGAACTATTTTTTGGCTTTTCTATACTATAAACAATATTTCCTAATATTTCAGTATTTTCTTGTGATTCTGCTGAATTAATTTCTAATAACTTATTTTTATAGCACTTTTCACATAATATTGAATATGTATTATAGTATTCATTTGCAACTAATTTACTACACTTATGACATTTTTTTGACCAACCTAAATTAATGTATTTATATTATTCTTCATGTTGTTCTTCAATGAATGCACACATATACTCTTCTAAATCACTATTTGTGTTACTTGAATTTTCAGAATCTGAATCTATCATGTTAATACTTTCTATACTATAAATACTCTCATTATCACATAAATCATCTAAACTATATATTGACTGTATATCTTCATCTTCTTCTAACTTAAACAACTCCGTTAAATGTACTTTTTCTCTCGGCTGTTTACCTAATTTTGGACATTTAGGGCTAATATGTCCAACTTCTTCATATGAATAACATTTACAACTACTCCTATCTTTTGGTGCTTTATATTTTCTAATCCAATATCTGCCACTTCTTTTTCTAAATTGTTTTGGAATGTATTTTCTCTTCCTATATGTTCTTGAAGGTCTTATGCTGAAATTCTTATGCTGTTTGTATGGTTTGTAAAACTTATATTTATTTTTGTATATTTTCTTATGCTTATTTTTTTTATGGCAACCATACTATTATGGTAAATCTATATTTTTACAACTCATGTAAAATTGCTTCCTAATTTGTCTCTTAACTTTTATTTGATTACACTTTTGTCTAAGTATATCATATACATGTTGAATTCTAGGTCCTATTACAATATCATTTTTCTTTGAATGCTTTTGCCATTCATTCCAAATCTTTTCTCCTATTGGTCCTTTAATCTTTTTCATATAAGTATACATAAATTAATATCACTAATTCTACATGTTCTTCCTAAATATTTTAAAAAATTTGTAGTATACTCAGCTATATACTGTAAATCACAAATTTGTAATTGTTCTAAATTTCTAATTGCTCTTATTTGTTCTTGTTCGCTTCTGCCGTCTAACTTATTATGATTTAAAAAGTCTTGCTTAATCAAAGTAACAAAACCATCAATATTAAAATGTGTTTAAGCTGCCTAATGATGTTCTGGATTTTGAACTTTCCATGATTGGAAATAATAAAAAACAAAACCATCTAAGGTATGTTCAAAATAGTCTAACATATTTTGTGAATTACTAAAATCTAACATTAATGCTGCATGTACACAATCTTTCTCCCATCTCTCAATCGTTCCCTCCCAATCTTGTGGATCTACATTATCTAAATTTAATATATTTCCTGCTATAGTAATTTGTTCTAATACTCTCAAATATGGAATCCTATTATTTCTAGGTGATTTCATCATACTTTCATCCATATAATCTACTTTAGCTTGTTCTTGATATTGTTCATTTGTTGGTCTAAAAAATTGTTGATCAGTTCTACCCGTGTGTCTTGGATTTGGATTTTCTACTCTTGATGTGCTACTTTCTTCTGTTGGATTACATTCTACTTTTAATCTAATAAATTATTATATTTTTTTGATCCTAAAATATGTTCTACTCCTATTTCTAAAATTAAAATTTTCAACTCTTCATTTGGAATTTTGTGTAGTCTTAAGTCATATGTCTTATATTTTTTTAAATATTGTTCTTCATCTAAATGATCAATATCTTCTATAAGCTTATCTACAATATGATCACAATTTTGTTCAACTAAATTAATATCTAAATTATCAAAAGTCATATGAATACTCTCATTTTTTATCTCACTTTCATCCTTTTCTATTTTTTTCTAGTTGCTTGTAATTACTAAACCTAATTGTTGCTTGACCTGTACTAGTTTCATATATTTGTAATTTATCTGCTATTATCTACGGGTTTTGCTTTTATTATATTTACATGTTTACAAACAAATGTTTGAACTAAATTTTGAAATTCTAAATTAAACTTATGATTATATCTATTAGACACTTTACCAATATACATTAAGCTAATACACAAATTTTTATACTCTCCTTTCATATTATAACTTTTTGTTCTTATGCTCACTTTAATATATTTACTAAATTCATTAATTGTCATAACATAATTTGGAATACATCCTATGATTGCTAAGTTTGAGCTTAAGTCTACTTCAACTGTTGCTATTGTTGCTTGCTGATGATTATCCCATCTATCATCATATATGTATACTAAAGCTTTTGTACCTACTTGTGCTCTGGTTAATCCTGCTATTCCAATTAATATTGTTCCTATGTGAATCTGACTGAAATGTGATTTTCTCAAATGCGTAATTGCTTCTTTACTAATTAAATTAAGTGTAACTTCTTTATCAATACAACTAACTTCATGTTGATTGATGCTACTTACAATTTTGCTTCTATTTTCAAATAAATCTAATTGATACAAATTATATTTCTTTTTTTGTGCTCTCTCAAAACCTCTTCTAATAAATTCTTGTGCTTCTTTTTCATTTGGATAAATATCTTCAGCTCTAACTACTTCTTTTCTTTCTCTCCTAAAAAGTTCCATTTTCTATTATCAAAAGGATTTATCTTAAGTCTTCTAATATTATTATTTGCACTTAAAGTTAAATTTTTTAATTTTTCTAACAAAGATGGTGGAAGTGATGAAGATGCGTTATGTAAAACTTGGTTTATTTTTGCTATTTGTTCTTCAACTTGATCTAAATTCTCAGCCAAACTTAAAACTAATTGAATAATTAAATTATTTTGCCTAATGGGAATATTACTACTGGCTACTTGTGTTGAAAAATCTGTTAAACCTACTGGTTCTTTATCTAACTTACTAATTTCTTTCAAAGCTTGGATATATTTTCTGCTAGTTCTACAATCACTCATTAAACTAATAATCTATCTATTTTATTATGTAACTTATGTACTTGTTCACTCAACTTCTAATTGAATTTTTTGAATTTCTAATTTTAACTGCTCAACTATTTCTAATTATCTAAGTTCTACTTGCTTAGGTTTGCTATCTATGAGGTCAATAAACTTTTTTTATCTCTCTTTTGCTAGGAAACCTTTGAATATTTTCATTATTATCTTCTAACTGAGATGTAATATAAGCTAAATTTTGTCTAATTGTTTTGATGATTTTTTTTCTGAAAATGTTCTACCAACTGGTTTAACAAATGATTATGCTTATTATTTTCTAATTTTATATTTTCTGCTTGACTAATAATGCGATCTACAATACTATTGGCTTGTGGATTTTCTTCACTATGCAAAATATGATTATACTTTCTCAATGGAAAATAACAAACTAAACTATTTTGGTCTAAAGTTATTTTTCTTTTTTGTGGTTCACTAATTTCTAAATTAAGATAATCTATCATAAACTACAGTCTACCTTTTTCTAAAGTTACTGCTAACTGGTTTCTTAGGAACTCTCTGTGACATCCCACATCGCCCAGGGGAGTGATCCTTAAATGTATATTCCCATCCCTACCTAGCACGAGGCCTTTTGGGAGCTCACTGGCTTCGGGTTCCGTAGGAACTCCGAAGTTAAGCGAGAAGGAGGCTTGAGCAATCCCATGATGGGTGACCCACTGGGAAGTTGCTTGTGAGTTCCCAAAAACAAAACCGTGAAGGAATGGTAAGCCCAAAGTGGACAATATCGTGCTACGGTGGTGGAGTCGGGCTGGGGAAGTGATCCGCCCCGGGTCGGGATGTGACAATTTGGTATCAGAGCCTAACCCTGGCCATGATGTGCCGACGAGGACGTCGGGCCCCTAAGGGGGGTGGATTGTGACATCCCACATCGCCTAGGGGAGTGATCCTTAAATGTATATTCTCATCCCTACCTAGCACGAGGCCTTTTGGGAGCTCACTGGCTTCGGGTTCCGTAGGAACTCCGAAGTTAAGCGAGAAGGAGGCTTGAGCAATCCCATGATGGGTGACCCACTGGGAAGTTGCTCGTGAGTTCCCAAAAACAAAACCGTGAGGGAATGGTAAGCCCAAAGCGGACAATATCGTGCTACGGTGGTGGAGTCGGGCCGGGGAAGTGATCCGCCCCGGGTCGGGATGTGACACTCTCTTTCTTCTTTCAAGGTCTCTAAAACTTGATATGTTGCTCTTTTTGCTTCTAAAACTTTATGTTGCACTTCTGTGTTATTATATTTACGAATAAATGAAGGATGTTCAAGACAACCAAGATAAAACTTTTGCTTCTTCAAAGTCCTGCTAATTCTTTTGGATATGTATGCTAATCTTCTCTTTATGCTTGTTATAGTTGGGTGCCTGGGACAATAAATACCTGGTGGTTGTGGTTGACAAGGTCTACAAGGAAAATAATATCTGTTGTTCATACAAAATAAACAAGTGTGATATCAGTTGTGTTAATGACTTCTGTCCTCAAGGTACTTTACTATCATAATTATACTATTAAAATGCTAGACTTGGCAATGATATCACATTCGGAAAGTAGGCCCGGTTAAATAGTCGGATGACCATCATAACAACTAGACCTAAAACCTTGCACATGGAACTCCACATGTTTCAGCATGATGGCCACTTATAGTACAAGTATAAGGTCTTAACGGCTGAACTTAGAGGTACGAAGAACACAGAGGTACCCTGGTTAACTTCCAGTTATTTGTATGCCAAGCATTCAACTATAACAGAGTGCTCGAACAAAGTATGATTGTCAGTTTAACAGGTTAATAATATAACTATAATAGTGTTTCCCTTTTTTGGACTAGAAGTCTATTTAAACAAACACACTAAAGAAGGAAAAGAAAACTTACTTAAGACTTGGAGATTGCTTGAATATGTACACTTGAACTTTTATTGATATATAGAATGTTTACAAAGATAATTGTTTACAAGAAAATGTTTACAAGGATCATATGAAGGCTCCGGATGAAGATGGTGTGAGTATATGAGAGTAGGGTATTCAGGTGTTGAGATGTTGAAGTGTTGAGGATGTGAGGTTGTGAGGTTGAGAGGTGTTGAGGTGTTAAGGTGCGAGGTTGAGAAGTATTGAGGTGTTGAGGTGTGAGGTTGAGAGGTGTTTTTATAATGAATGGAACTCCTCTTATATAGACTGAGTGAGTACTCTGAAAAATTAAAATCTTTACAAATGTATGGTATAGACATCTCCTTGGTACTTGTCATCTTTTACTGTTGCTGAAATTGTCAGCATTGTTTCTAAAACATGGTCTGTCTTAGTTGTCTTTTTTTTCTGTTTTGCATGTGAACTTGATTGTCTTGATAAATGCATGTGAGCTTATAGCTGTCTCCTGGAGCCCAATTTTTACTTTTGCATGTGATATCTCTGAGATGCTTTTTTCCTTGTCTTCTTTTCCATGCCCATTTTGGGTATTATTGAAAAAATTTGTCCTGATTATTAAAAGGAAAGTTTTTGGGGGGTTTTGGTTAGTTTTCCCTTTTATGTATACTCTAAAAGATGCAACCATGTTAAGATGCGATAAAAATTGTGAAATAAGTTTATGAAAATTGGTGTTGGTGGAATCATGTTGTTATTGGCACCTTAATGTTCATACATTAATGTTTGGAAGAGAGAAGAATTATATAAAAGGGCATGTATGGGACAAATTTAGGAATGGTTAAAAGTATTTTCTAACAACAACAAAATGTTTATGGTTATATTTGGAGAAAAAGTTAAAAACACTTTGGATATTTGATTCTTTAGGAAGAGATTTTAAGTGCTTTTTGTTAAATACTTCTACATATGTGTAATAAAAGCATATTTAGTAGAAGCGCTTATAAACATAAGTATTTTCTACATAAGCAGTCACAGATGAGCCGTAACTATATAGATACATGTAGGTAATTGGTATATATGTATCTGAATTCTAACAAGAGTAAAATATTAGAGTTGCACTGTCTTTAAACTGTTGTTTATAGTGTGATCAATTGAGCAACAAGCTCAGACGAGAAGTCATATATCATGCGTTGATAGGCTCCAACTATAGCCAATAAGAAGTTGACAACACTTCACAAGGAGCACAAACAAGTAAATTGTTTGAAACATGCCCTAAAGCCAATCATAAGATCATACCTTACGAACATTTCACATGTTAAACTAAACTAGTTTAATGTAAGGCAAAGATTATTGTTTAAAGCCATCTCATTAAACATTATACGCTTAAATGATAAGTCTAGGGAATATCTAATTAAGAGAATGTGACCTAAAGAAGTTAGATTCATGAGACATTTCTCTTTTATACACATATCCTAAATATTACTGATCATAGATTGCCAATTGGGCATTGACGATTAGGATAGATAGTATATGTTATGTCTTCTCTCCCAGGAGAGTGACTGGTCTCGAGTTATTGGTGTAAATGACGTCAAGACAAGTATGTAAATGCTCAATAGAGAGTGAGTCCACTGAATGCGATCAACAAGGAGTTCGCATACTCATGTCACATGAGAACTCATGGTTGGAATAATGCAAAGTATTTGTTGATATGAGACATCATAGTTGTTTTGTGGTTAGGTCCCTATTCTTTGACTATGTTAAAAGCATTCTATTTGAGGGTGTCCACGACATAGTTGGGGCTAAACTGCTTAAACATGTGGGCATGTGAATATACAACAAGGAATCTCTATAACCTTCAAACTGTTGAGGGAGAATCCTCTATGATGTGATTAAGAATCTTTGGTTAGAGTATGAATGAGATTTAGGAAGTCGTTCTAAATCACATTCAACATAATCATGTTGACAAGATAATGACATTGGATAGTAGACATGAATAAAATATCAACCAAATAATCCAATCAAGAGTATTAAAATAAAGAAAGACTGTACTCCATTGTAATCCCAAACTAAATATGTTCTTCAACCTCTTCTGGTTAGCTTGGGTAATCATGACATATTGCTAGGTGTGACTCATGGTCTTTGGAAGTCCTGAAGATGTATAATCACTAGAGAGAATTGAAAGTAAGTTTCAATTGATTAGTAACCTAATGGATTGCAGACCGTGTATGGTAATGATTGAAGTATATAACGAAGATGAGTAAGGACAATTAGATAGTTTAATTGTATATGGCAAGGATTAATTAAAAGTTAATTAATTAAAGAAGAAAAGTTCGTCTTGGGCCTTAAGTTCGTTTCAGGTTTCAAGACAAAAGAATTTTGGTCCACAAGGAACATAAAATTAAGTTGTGTAACAACTAAAACAAAATGAGCAATTACTCCAACCAAACCAAACATGGCCCCCCATAGAGAGAGGGTTAGTGATGGTTCACCTATTACAAGTTTGCCACTCAATTAAAAAGACGTATAAGGGCTACTTTATAGTCTTAAGCTCAGTAGGGTTTCTTTGATGAAAGATGAGAAAACAAAAGCTCTCTCCTTCTCTCTAGAAAGGTCGACCATTTGGGAGAAGGAAAATAACATTTCCTCCTTCTCATATCATTCATCTTCTTCCTTCAACCATTTTTGGTCTCGGAACTTAGAGGCCCTCACCTTTGGGCTTTTGGAGGATCATTTCTTCCATTAAAACAGAAGACATAGAGCCAAGAAGCAAAGTTCACCCCATCAATATCCATGGAGCCAAGGCGCAAGGGTGCAAAGGAATGAAGGCTTTCTCATGGGTGATGAACCTTTGCTAGAAAAGAAGTGCTTCAAAGGTATAAAGTTTCTCAACTCTCTTTCATGAGTTAAGTTTTGTTTTAGAGTGCATACAAGCATGATTCCACCATTTAATTGTTAAAAGCATGTATTATGTTGCTCAATGAACTTAGTTTATCAAAACTTTTCCTTCAAGTGGTATTGGAACCTAGGTCTAGTAGTTGGTTAAAAATTTTCAGTTTTGTTGTTCATAGCATATGATTTGAATGTTGTAATAGTTACAAGCTTTATTCGCCATCTCAAAAGTTGTAGATGTAGTCCATTTGAGCATGAATTTTGGAGCCACATATCTCAGATATCTCCTAGCAGGACAAACATTAGTTTAAAGATGTTTTGGTAGTCGAAGGAGACATCTCTAGGGTCAGAGTTAGGAACATCCGTTCTCTTAATCTTCATCCTAACAATGATTTGGAGAATATAGGTGCATGTTGACCGAAGTTGATCAACAGATCAATGCAGATCCCTTTCGAGCCCTGCAATTGGAGCTGACTAAGTTCCAGTCTGATTCTTTGATCATGGAAAGAGTACGCCTATTAACCACTATGCTAACTTTCCCATTCGATCAAAGGGAAGAAAGTTAATAAAGGTATCTACTTTTCTAGACCCAAAATCTCTTCGTCTCTAGTAAAGAAGAAACTGTAGATATGGAAATTTCGTTGCATACAAATGATGCATCACAAAGCTCCACGTGGCATATGACTCCTCACAAATGGACAAGTCATCAATGACATGTGGCACAAATCAAGCAAAGGAAACTCAAAACTTCCCCAAAATTCAGCAAAAAGGGGGAATATCCTTTAAAATCGGCAAGGGGTCCAAATTGCTTCCCGAAACCGGAAAGAAAGTTAAAGCATCTTCATAAAACAAGCAAGAATTGAAGATTGCTCACAAAACAAGTGATGCGAGAATTATACGCACACAAATTAAACCCTCTTTTTGTCGATTGTAGTATAAGTATAAGTAGGGATCGTTCTAGACTGGGGATTAGGAGGGATTGCAAATCACTTGGAAACTGACTCAAAAACGTAAAATAACAATATAAAACACTATACTAGACTCAAAGAATGCAAAACTAAACTTTAAAACACTAAAACAAACCAAAAGACTCAAACATCACCCAAAACACTCAAATCTGCCCAGAAAGTGGTTTTTAGGCAGATTTGAGCACTTTGGTGAATCTGGACGAATTTGTTTAACAAATTGAATCAAAACACTTATAAACACAAACTAAGACACTTTCTAACTAAATTGGACATTAAAGTAAAGGGGGATTTAGGTTTGGACGAAATTAAACTAAATGCACATATTCTAATTAAAAACAGAAAATAAAGATGAAATTGATGGAATTGAATGGATGGGAACCTAGCTAAGGGGTTCATCTCCATACATGTTACACTTGCATAATAAAATGATTTCCAATTACATTTCAATAAACCATGAATTCTCAACACCCCAAGTTAACCGTGATGCACTAATTAACCTTCAAATCTTCCTAACGTTATTGAATTGGATGATGCATGCGACAATTCAAATCATTCCCCACAAGTCCTCAACATGAATGCATAGAAGAGGTACAAGCAAGAATCATTACGCTCTATGAAAATTATAAGTGTTGACGAGGCATTCGTTACTATGAATTGCATGAAACTTATGTCAAGAATTCGTTTAACGCGATTGTTTATAAGCAACCTCCACTACTTGTGAATATAAGTTCGTAACTATTAGGTGAAACTCACTTATATTCTAGTGTCATATTCATGCATGAAAATTAAGCGTGCACTCTCAATAAACATACATAAATAAGTTATCAATCAAACGGTTAAACAAATTGAATCCACAACTTATGAAACGCAATTAGAAGTAATCAAATCAAAATGCAAGCATAAACATATATTTCGAATCACCCCCTAACCAAGGGGGATTTAGTTCCTCATAACTTTGAAATCAAAGAAACACCTAAACATTCCAACAACTCAAACTTGAATTGTATGAACGTTTAGGCACTCTTCTCTTCCATTCCTCATACGTACAAAACAAAGAGTATTGAAATTAAACATTGAAATCAAAGAAACACCTAAACATTCCAACAACTCAAACTTGAATTGTATGAATGTTTAGGCACTCTTCTCTTCCTCTTCGTTGTAGCACAAGGTCTAAGGATAGTTTGATGGTGTGAATGGTTTGGGGAGTGGTGGAGGAATGGAAGAGGAGTGGTGGAAATGGAAGGATGGTGCTTGGATTGTAAGGGAGACTCACGGCACAAGGGAGTTTGATGGTCTACATTTCTGCAATGGATGAATGAATATGGAAGAGTGTATGAATGAGTGAATTGAATGGGGAGTGAATGAATGAAAATGAATGAGAATGCAAGGGTTTTTATAGGAGGAATGGATAGGAGAGCATGTGAATGATAGCTAGGAGAATGATTAAAGGGGTGTTGCTAGGTTGGAAATGCATGTGTGTTAGGTGAAATGTATAAGAGGTACACGACAAAGGCTTGTGAATGCATGTGAGTGGCTGATTTGTATTGCAATGATGAAGAGTTGCATGTGGGTTAGGTGGAATGTAGGGGGACTAATGATGAAGCAAAGCTGGAAATGGGAGTCAAAGCCACGGCAAGGGGATTTTTGGTGGTGTAAATGCATGTGTTTGTGGAGATGTAAAGCAAATGATGTGCTGGAAATGCATTTGAAGGCATGTGAAAGCTGGAAATGGAAGGTAGGCCACGGCATGGATGTGTTTTGGGTGTGTGTGTGGCTTAATGATTAAGTGAATGAATATGTGGCTGCATGTGGATTAAAGGGGTGTGAATGGTGGTGTAATGATGAAGTGTGATGGCTGAAAATGGCAAGGGAAGGCACGGCACAATGTTGTTTTGGTTCTTGAAATGCATGTGAATGCATGTGAGTGCAATATGAAAAGAATGACTAATTAATGTATGTAGGGTGCAGCTAGGTTGGAAAGGTGTGGATTGTGGCTGCAATTTAGGGAAAGGAAATAGGTTTAATGCATAAATAAAAGGGCAAAGTGGCTGCAATGATGAAGACAAGCTGGAATTGATGTGGAAGGCACGACAAATGATGGTTTCTTGATGGTTTTGGGTTTGTGATGCATTGTTTGATTGGGCTAGAGGTTTTGCATGGCTCAAAGGTTTGTTTGATTGGGCTAGGCCCTTTGTTTTATGTCCCAAAGAGCATACAAGGCCTTCAAATTCGTCCATCCTCTTGGCTCCATGGATAAGCTATCCAATCCATGCCCAAAAATGCTCCAAATAGCCTCAAAATGCACTTTCTTGCTCCCTAAGCCCTTAGAACCTGAAAACACACAAAAGAAGCATAAAGGACTAAAATAACTAGAGAAACATAACGTAAATGCACGAGAACAAGCCATTTAAGTCGCATGAATATGCTCCTATCAACAAGCCCTATAGATTTCGGCCAAGCAAGGGGAAGTGATTGAAATTAAGACATAAAACATGCCTAAATTCTCCAATGGACGAATCAAGACACAAATCAAGGCCAAATCCATCCAAAGGCATGGCTGTGGAAGTTTATAAATACAAGCTCCCATTACACACATAAGCAACAAGCCCTATAGATTTTGGCCAAGCAAGGGAAAATGGTTGAAATTAAGACACAAAACATGCCTAAATTCTCCCATGGACGATCAAGACACAAATCAAGGCCAGATCTATCCAAAGGCATGGTTGTGGAAGTTTATAAATACAAGCTCCCATTACACACATAAAGGTCGAAAATTCTACATTTAGAAGAACCTCTGCACAAATCTTTGAAGACTAATATGCTGCCAAGCTATCTTCGAAGAATGCACAACCAAAGTCGAAGCTTTCTTTTGACCAAAGCCAAAGTATTCCCTTGAAGAATCAACAAGCACTTATGCCGATTCATTCTAGACTTTGTTGCAAGCTCAAAACTTGTAATGATGTTCGTTTCAAGATCAAGTCGTCAAGACCCTTGAACAAACAAAATCATACATAAACACCACCTTTGCTGCATCCCTAAACCTGAGGTGGAGATTATCTACACATCGTTTCAAGCTCAAAAGTTGAAGCAATCATTCAATCGTTCGTTCAAGATTAAGTCATCGCAACCCTTGGATCAACAACCTACGCATCTACATAAAATTTTAAGACTAAATCAGAGGAAAGTTGTAAACAGAGATTGTAACCCTATAAATTCATCAATACAAATCTACTTTGTACACGTGTTCTTGTTTCTTGCACCTCGTGTACAAATTTACTTTGTACATGAGGTGCAAGAAAGCAAGGACGAAGGCTTAAAGCTTCGGCCACATGAATATGTCACATGCTGTGTCACCCATGACAGAATCAACTTCACTAACGAAAACTTGCTATTGGGATCAAAACGTCACAACCGTCCTCTCTTCGTCACTGGGTATGTGAGATAGCACAAAGTTAACCACATGTTTGTGGATGGTGCATCGACCATAAACATAATGTTGAAGTCAACAATAACCATAATTGGCATCAAAGTGGATGAACTATCCCGAAGCATCCTCCTCATCTAAGGTTTTAACTAAGGAGGACAAAGAGAGATGGGCATGATTCTAGTGGAGATGACCATTGGTGAACTCAAATCAAGCATGCTATTCCATGTAATTGATACAAGAACTTCCTACAGCTTGTTCTTGGGAAGGCCTTAGATCTATGAGAGTGGAGTAGTGTCGTCCACCCTTCATCAATGCTTGAAGTTCTACCGAGAAGGAGTAAAGGTGATACAAGGAGACACCAAGCCATTCAATAAAGCTGAATCACACCTCACGGATGCCGAGTTCTACATGGATGAAGACATGGTACCCGAAGCTCTTCCAAACGAAATCAAATCCACAGGCAAAGCCCCACATAAGAAACAATAGTGGCAAGCTATGCCCAAGAAACAAGAAGGGAAAGTCGTGCCATCTTCAAGCAAAAACGACAATAAGCCTGGTAAGCCCGGAACAACCAAAGGGAGTGTAACGCCCTCAAAAAGACCAAACACACCCATCTTCCGTTACATCCCATTGTCGAGAAAAAGGAATGGGCAATCCCCGTTCAAAACTAGAACAAGCAAAGCCAACACACAGCTGCACAAGGACGATGTAAAGTTGCTCAAGAAAAATGTAGTTTTACCTCTGACATAGCTAGGCGATGCTAAAGTTTCAAAACCACCACAATGTTTCGTAAAACCTTTGCCAAAGGGAGTGGAACCAAGCTCTATTCCAACCAAGATAGCCGAAAAAGGTTTCGACCCAAACACCTACAAACTCATGTCAAAGGTTGGGTACGATTTTGCCTCCCCTTCAAATCTTAGAAAAAAGGTTTCAAATATCGTCAACAAAAAAGAATGCGACATCACTGAGACTTAAAAGAAGTTAAAGGAGCATGGTTACGGAGTTGACAACAACAAAGATGGACTTGGTTTCATACCAAATACTATCGTTAAGATTTCAAGAAAAGAGAAAAATGCTAGAGCTCAACACATCATTGTAAATGTTGAAAAAAGTCAAAACAAGCCTAAACAAGCCTTTTAAACATCAGTCTTCAATAAGCTGAACCGTTCAAAACCTAGAATTTCGACACTTGATCGCATTAGTTGTCAAGACCGAACCTCCGTATTCAAAAGGCTTAACACGCTAACACCCCAAAACTCTGTTTTCGAAAGGTTGTCAAAACCTAAGAAACAAAGCAACACGACTAGCTCTCCTCCGCGATGGTCGGCCTTGGAAAGACTTGAAGAAACCAAAAAGCCTTCTAGAAAGAGGAAAATAATGCCCAAGGAAGAAAAGATTGACGGTCTAGTAGAAAAAGACAACATTCGAAGCTCAATTCCTTCAAGGATGAAATGCTAAACAACCTTGGAAGTTCATACAAAAGGACAACTGAAGGTAAAGAAGCGCACCATTGTTTACACTGGCCAATCTTCATGCCAACAAGCCCAAGAGGACGGCACGGAAGAGGAGGTCCAAGACGTCTTCCATATCATGGTCCAAGAAGACAAAGAAGACAAAATCCTCGAGAAAGACATCACTGCTGCGTCACCACAACTCGAGGATGAGGGGCAAGCCACGATTAATGATCTCAAGATGCTCAACTTAGGCACAAGGAAGGAACCGAAGTCTATCTTCGTAAGTGCTTGCGGACGAGATTGAAGAGTACTACCAACTACTCTTAGAGTACAAAGATGTCTTTGCTTGGACCTACAAAGAAATGATTGGCCTTGACCTTACCATTGCCATGCATCGTCTTGCAGTCAAGCCCAGAACACGACCAATCAAACAAACTCAAAGACGCTATTGATCCAACCTAATCCCACAAATTGAGGCTGAGATTGACAAGCTAATCGAAGTAGGCTTCATTTAAGAGGTGCAATACCCTAAGTGGATCTCCAACATCGTCATTGTCCTTAAGAAATCTAGACAAATACGTGTTTGCGTAAACTTCCTAGACCTTAACGATGCTTGCTTGAATGATGACTTTCCTTTTCCCACAACCACAAGGAAAAAAAAAATCCAAGTCTCAAAATACACCAAATGTATTTTGCCAAAGATTATGAAAAATCAAATACACATAATAAGTATGTCCTCATTCATCCATTTTCAAATTTTTAGTATGTCCTCATTCATCCATTTTCAAATTTTCTTTCAAGATCAAGACTCTACGGCCCTTGAAGAAAAAAATTTCATTTTTCTTTCAAGATCAAGCCTTTACGGCCCTTGAAGAAAAATTTCATTTTCACTCAAGATCAAGCCTATACGGCCCTTAAAGACAATTAGCATTCCATTCAAGATCAAGCCTCTACGGGCCTTGAAGAAATGTGATAACATATATATTTCACAGATTTATACCATCCGTTCCTAGTCTCTTTGTGACATTTTGAGTTAAACTGGTTGTGTTTTACTCTCTTTTGTGTTAATGTGCAATTAATTGTATTTTAGAGCCATTTGAGGGTAAATAAGCTAAAATGGTGCTGAAAGTGGAGAATTGAATAAGGATTATGATGTAGAGACAGATTCAAAGTGTGCAACTGAATACAGTGATGAATATGGCCCTTTAAGAACCAATAACAGCAAAAAACGTCTGAAATAAATGCTCCATTATTGGGATGTATTGGCAATCTGTAACAGCCTTTTTAACCTTATAAAACTGAGAATTCCAGCCATTTTTACAGAAGCTTCCCCTTGGGGACGCCTATAGCTCTCTCTTTTCTCTTTCTTTGGCCTTTCTTCTAGAAACAAAATCCTTTCTCCATTCACCATCCACATCCACCAAAGAAACCATGCAACCGCACTGTTCTTGGAGAAGTTGAATATCAGAATTGCTTCAAGGAGGTTTCTTCTATGAACTTTAAATTCACTCATGTTGTTCTTGATATTAATATATTTTGTAATCATATTGTATAATTAAGTTCATAGCTGGGGATTTCAATGTTGCCTTGCAAACCTACTCTATGTTATTAAGTTAAAATATTCAAATTAACAATCTGTTTTCTTGTTTCATTCACTGATTTTATAGTATAATTTTTTTGTTAATCTTAATGTTTGATCACCATTAGGGCTGCTTACAGATTATTTGATCAAGGTTATAGTACACATGATGCTTAATCTTGGTAGACATGTGAATGAATGAAGAAACTACTATACATACATCTGGCCATGTGATTTCTTTGGTTCTTTGAAGTTTTCTTGTTCTTAATGGATTCTTATTTGGTAATCTAAGTTGAACATCACAACTAGGTTGTAGATTAGGAGTACTTGATCACAACCACACATCAAATGGATGATCATAAATGAGTAAAATGAACCGTAGTTGCAAATTGGAGAGTTGAATATGTTTTGACTTAATTTTCATGGAATTGGCTTGTAATGGTGAAATCGGTATCCCTAGTCCCATTTCCATTGTTTCTAAATCATTCTATTATTCATATTTACATTCTATTGCATTTTAAGTTACTTTACTTCTCAAAACAAAAAATCTAAATTCAGTTTTCATTTTCATTGCTTAGTTAGGGCTCACATAAAGCTAGTAATTTGTAGAGTTCTAATCAGTCCTTGTGGTTCGACACATTTACTTGTGCCATTATACTATCCTTATATTGCACTTGAAAGGAACACAACAAAATGTTTCGTCCAAGAAATATGCCTCAATGGCCCTTGACAAAATTCATCATCTCAATTCAATAAATACGCCTCAATGACCCTTGAAGAAATGTTTCATTCAAGAAATACGCCTCTACGGCCCTTGAATAAGCAAACTATTTCAAGATCAAGTCTCAACGACCCTTGAGTTAGAACATTCACATTGCAGGACTTCAAAACACGTTTCCTACATGTGACAAGCACATGCCTACAACGTGCCTTGAAGTGGGGGCATTTGTAGACATGGAAATTTCATTGCATACAAATGATGCATCACAAAGCTCCACGTGGCATATGACTCATCACAAAAGAACAAGTCATCAATGACAAGTGACACAAATCAAGCAAAGGAAGCTCAAAACTTCCCCAAAATTTGGCAAAAAGGGGGAAATATCCCTTAAAATTGGCAAGGGGTCCAAATTGCTTCCAAAATAGGCAACAAGCGCTATAGATTTGAGCCAAGCAAGGGAAAATGGCTGAAATTAAGACATAAAACATGCCTAAATTCTCCTATGGACGAATCAAGACACAAATCAAGGCCAAATCCATCCAAAGGCATGGCTTTGGAAGTCTATAAATACAAGCTCCCAAGATACACATAAGGGTCGAAAATTCTACATTCAGAAGAACCTCTGCACAAATCTTTAAAGAGTAATACGTTGCCAAAGCTCTCCTCAAAGAATGCACAACCAAAGCCAAAGCTTTCTTTCGACCAAAGCTGAAGCATTCCCTTAAAGAATCAACAAGCACTAGTGTAGATTCTTTCAAGACTTTGTTGCAAGCTCAAAACTTGTAATGACGTTCGTTTCAAGATCAAATCGTCAAGACCATTGAATCAACAAAATCCTACATCAACACCACATTTGCCGCAACCGTAAACCTGAGGTAAAGACTATCCACACATCATTTCAAGCTCAAAACTTGAAGTAATCGTTCAATCGTTCGTCCGACATCAAGTCATCGCGACCCTTGGATCAACAACCTACGCATCTACATAAAATTTGAAGACTGAATTACAGGAAAGTTGTAAACAGAGATTGTAACCCCACAAATTCATCAATACAAATCTACTTTGTACATGTGTTCTCGTTTCATTCGATACATAATTTTCATGTTTACAGAAACAAAAACGGTCTGGTAACACTTCTTCAACATTATTGGATGCCCCGTATCAACCTCGACTAGCGTCAAAGGATGTGGCACATGAAAATCCTAAACACGAAGAAGAAATCCCATTAAAGAGGAGAAAAGTCATCTTGCTACTACGATTTCTAAGACATTTGCCCCATTGCTTTCTATAAGTGAGGCCTCGGTACCTTCCATTTTTACTTCTAGAACCAGCATCACAGTAACTACCCAAGCCTAAGCTCGAGCCTTCGTCTTTACAATAATAAACAATTACACCACCATGACCAAGCCAAGTTCCAATCTTTGAACCTTCCTACTCTTTAATACCGATTTTCGACCTCCAAGAAGTTTTCCTAAATCTATTGAGGCATCCTCCAAGGTCAACACCCTTCTCCTGATAGCTTCAACTAGATCTGAAGGTAGGCTGTAGCCTCCATTCGTAATCAGACCTTCAATAAACCATATTGCTTTTTTCGGTAGACACTAGTGGTCTCCAGAATGCAAACTTTGCTCGGGCTTTTTTTGGCACCTTAATTTCCCCCAACAGACTAAAAGAAGGTTTGCACATCTTTTGAGACACCCTGATACGGTGTCATACAAGTTGATATGAGGTATTTCTTCATCCTCATATTTCAAAATGATTACAATGATTTTTGCCTTCTTCTTTTTCTTACTTATGTTGGTCAGGCTAATGTTTAGATAGACGCGGCCCTCTTTTGCCAAGTAGAGCAGATTCGTGATCTTAAGCAGGCTTCTTTATATGAATTGGAAGCTAAGTTCCAACTAAAGCAACGATTGCAGTCTCAGTTGGTGGAACTCAAGACGGTGTAGGTAGAGCAATTAGCCATGAAGGAAACTCACAAGAAAGAGATAAAGAGGTATATTTCATTTTCTTTCTTGTCGAAAGATATAGAGGTATATTGACAATGCTAATTTTGAGGAGATTAAAGCGAAAAAATACTAGGCGGATCTTGCAAAGGCACATGAAGATTTTAGGCTAGAGCTAGTGCTAGGCTAAAGTTAAGACAGTTAAAGCCTTGGCATGTCACAAACCTGAATCGAAGCAGGTGCTATCTTCATAGTGAAATGCTTGGGAGGTGGAACAGACTGTCTTTTAATCGGAGGTAAAAAAGCTTCAACAAGAGATCGAGCATGAAGATAGTAGCTCACGTAACAGACCTTTAGCAGCTTACAGACGTGAATAAGTCAGAATGGACCTTACCGATCACACCGCGTAAAGGTAATTACTGAAGGATATAAAGATGAGTAAGAACAATGAAGTAGTTTAATAGTATATGGCAATGATTAATTAAAAGTTCATTAATCAAAGACGAAAGGTTAGTTTTGGGCCTTAAGTTAGTTTCGAGTTTCGGGAACCAAAAGGGTTTTGGTCCACAAGGCACATAAGGTTTAAATTGCGTAACAACTAAAACAAAATGAGCAATTACCCTAACCAAATCAAGCATGGCCCGCCATAGAGAGAAGGTTAGTGATGGTTCACTTATGACAAGTTTGCCACTCATTTAGAAAGATGTATAAAGGCAACTTTATAGCCTTAACCTCATTAGGGTTTCTTTGAGAAAAGATTAGAGACCAAAAGCTCTCTCCTTCTAGAGAGGCTGGCCATATGAGAAAAGGAACCTAGCATTATACTATATACTTCACCCTAATCTTAGTATTAATTTATTGGTTATTTGTGAGAATTTTGATACTTTGAAGTATGTTTCCAATGTAGGACATTCTAATTCCTCTTGAGAAAAAAATATCCAAACAAATGAATTTTGGGTTGATTCCAATTAGAGGATGTTTGCTAGCCTCTCAACTTGTTCATATCAAAGTTTCAAGTTTTTCTACCAAGCTATTTATTTGTGGCGATGAAATAAAGTTCCAGTGCGCAGTGCTGTCAAAGTGACATTTTGGGCTTATTTTTTTTGGGCATCCAAGATGATGTCTTTTGGGTTCATGGCCCTCTACAATTATGTTCGGGACATCTCAAGCTTTAAATTGAGTCATTTTGGGCCTATTTTGGAGCCCTGAAGATCCAGAAACGTGGATGCTTTGTGGCTAGGTAGATTTCCCAAAGTTAGACCATCTTCAACCCTTGGGTTAAAACCTAAAATTTTTAACCTAGAAAATTTAGGTTTTAATCCAGGAATAGTTTTTCTCCTCCAATCCTTTTGGGTTAAATTTTTAGCCCAAGATTATTAAAGAATGAATTTAGGATAATCTTTTTCTTAAAGTAACTTTAAAAAAACAAATAATAATGTAGACTATTCTAATTTAATTTTATGAACATTTTAACCTAAAAATATTTAGATTCTGGTAAATATTGAAAAATCACTAAACTAATACCATGAAACTCGTGGAACACTATGAAAGAATATGACACACAGATAAGATTTTTTTTTTTTTTAATTACTTTACCCATTGGGTTTAAATTTGGACCTATATTTTTTTTTTCCTTTTACTTTTGGATTTGATCATATTAGGTTTTAGCCGTTAGATTCAATGAATTTATAAATATAAAACTAAAAAGAATACACATATATGGTGGATCAGCCCCACTAATCTAGGGGAAATCCTGGCCTAAATTTCCCCCAAAAATGAGTTTTGGGTTAAAACTCATATTTGCCCTAAGGGTTGGAGCAAGTTGGGGTGAGTTTAAAACCTAAAATTTGAGTTTTACTCCAAGGGTTGTAGTAGTATAAATAAGGCTATTTAACCATTAGGGTGAGGAACACATCAATTTGGAGAACTTGGCTAGGCTTTGATGATTTGTGTTTCTAGGTGTTTTCTATCCTTTTTATATTTCAATAAAATTCTTTTTGTTTTATGATTGTTCGTAAACTAATTTTCGTTTGCTAGGGTGAGACCACAAGCCTTAGCATGAATGTGTAGTCTTTCATTTAATTGTTTATGATGTTATGCATGCATACTTTGAATTATTAATCAATGTGTTTAAACTGTCTCTATGTCTTAATGCTTAGCTACCATTAGGATGTTTAGATAAGTAATCGGATGCAATTCGGTTGGAATATAACCAGAGAAATGAGTATTGCTTCGTGTGGTTGATAATTGAAAATTCACTTAAGGAGAATCTCACACTCTTAGGGGTTGCATGGTTTTTCAAAGGGTTTTCACAAAACTTAATGAGTCTTGCATGTTTACATTTGATCTGAATATCATAGATAGATTGCATATTAGATATACGTTCTTGCTTGAATATCACGAGAAGAATTTGCATTAGGAAAACCTAACCTTCAAAGTTGCATGTTTAATTCATAAGTAATTGGTAAAATTACATAGAATTGTTAAGTTGACGGCATAACTCTAGTGCTTTCACAGCTTTAATTTTTAAAACTTTTTTCTTTTGTTTTCTTTATTTTGCTAATTTCTTTAATTGTTTTAATTTAAATTTTGTTTTTAATTTTAGGTCATAAAATCAAATTTTTCTAAACTTTGTTTTAAATAATTAATTAAGAGTTGGTTTTTGAATACAAATTATTCATTCAATCCCTGTGGAAAACGACCTTACTTAAGCTACTATACTACGATAACCTTGTACTCTTGCAAGTATTTTTAGGTGATTTTAACCCTATTTGCACAGGTACTAAAAATCCTATCAAGAAATTGGTGTTGCTGCCGGAGATTGTTTTAAATAATTTGTGTTTATCTTATTATTAGTTAGTTATTTTTTTACATAACTTTTCATTTACTTGATTTTATTTTATTTTTTAGGTTATAATTTGTTGATTTTGAGAGCAATTCAATGATGGAATTTGCACCTCCTCCTAGATTCAATATACAACCAGGAAGATCGCCTTTATGGGTCACATCTGCAGAATGAGGTTTTTATGGATTTAAACCTACAATTTGTGCACTTTGCTATTTGCAGACCCATGATATTTTGTAGTGCCCTGAAAGGGAATATTTTCCTAAGTTTGTCTAGAAACATATCAATATGAGAATTGACTCAAAAAGGCATTGGAACAATCCCTTCGGAGCTCTACACTCCAAGTTTGAAAAGGCATCTTGAGCAATATTTTGAGCAACCTAACGTGCCACAAGAGCTTTTGGCGGAGGACAAACTTTCTAAATTGTTAGAACCAATCGAGTTGTACATTAAAAAAACCAATCAAGGATTTCATATTCAAGCATTAAACTGTAGGAAAAGCTATAATGATAAAGATGATATTGGTGCAGAAACTAAGAAGCAATTTGCAAGCTATTCACGCCTAAGGGAGGAAACAACACATGTTGATCCTAAAATCCTCCCACAACCTTTGGCCACCCAAGTTTATTCGCAATCACAACCCATTCCAGAAAGGCTGCAAGAATGTAAGGAAACTGACATGTTGGAAGGAGTTGTTCATGCAAAGTTAAAGTTTGATACACCACATGATCAACTTTTTACCAATCTGACAGATTTGGATACAGGACAGATAACTATCAATGAAAAAGTTCTGGTTGCTGAATTGGACATGGCAACGGCACAGCCTATCAAACTTGAGAAAATTCATAAGGAGTCCTACAAGAAGGCTAAAATCTATAAGGAAAGGCATTTGGCCTTGGAATCGCCGAAAATGCAACAGTAGGTGTGGGGGTTCCACGACAGCGATCCGTGAATTCCGAAGGTAATTACCTCGATTACCACCACCAAAATACTTCCCTCCACCTCAGCAACAAAGCCCAAGAAGTGGTTGAGAAGTCGGAGTTCGTTTTGAGAACGAATCGAAGCACACCCAATTCTAGGGTTCAGGCAGTTCGTGGGCAAGTTCAGGTGTTTCCCGGCTGAATTGGACTTCGGCCCAAGTATAAAAGTTGTTCCCCTCATTGAACTCTACTTTCTTGTAAAATTTGGTAATTTTTAGAGTTAGTCGAAAAATTAGGTTTCAGTTCGTCAGAAACCACCACCTGCAGTGACGGGTGGCCAGTGATTCGATTATGAAAGTTAATGTTAAATGTTTCCATTTCTAGAATATTTTTGAAAATGGATAAATGAATGAATGGTGAACTACGAAAGGCTTGATCCCGCATCAAGGGTACGTAGGCAGTCTAATAGGGGTTAGATACAACCTTAAATAATTGAGATTAATCTTTTGTTGAAAATTTGTCTAAACAAAGGAATTGGGTGATTAATTTAAAATTTTAATCTTATGTTTTTGGTAAGTAAATTCTATTTATAGATTTTGTGAGTGTTTAAGAAACTTAAATAAAGAATTCTTATTAATAGTAGTTAGTTAAACAAGAGTTTAATTTTGGCCTATCACCGAAATTTGTTTCCAAAATAAAATTTTTGGGTCGAGGCGTTACAAAATGGTATCAGAGCAAATGATCCTACCTTACAATGTGAGTTATTATTGATAGTTGTGGATGTGAATTGTGAATTGCGTTGATATTGCACTATTTCATAAGTTCTTTGACTAATGGTGAATTTATGTGAAATGCCTATATTGTGAATCACTATGAAGTGAATTGAATTATGTAGGAGTAGAAAATTTTAAAATGTCATATTTTATGTGTAGCTTTAAGAATGAGTGTTTGATTTAAAGTTTCGGATTAATCTTAAATTGAGTTGATATTATGATATGCACTATGAAAATGTTGAACATTAAGATGGTTGTGAAATTCTGACAAGTAGATGGAAAAGTCTTATTATACCTGTGCAATTGAGAAATGTTGAATTGGGCAAAAAGGGCCCATGGATGTTGATTTGGGCGAAAAGGCCCGTGGATGTTGATTTGGGCGTGATGGCCCATGGAATGGGAGGAATGTTGTTTGGGCAAAATGGCCCGTGGATGTTTGATTGGGCAAAGTGGCCCCGTGAATGTTGATTTGGGCAAAATGACCCGTGAAATGTGGAGAAATACTTGAATGGGCACAAAGACCAGGTGTTTCTTGGAGAAAAGCTCCATGTGTGGGCTGTAAGAATGAGTTATCAATGTAATGTGTATTGACCAGATATATTACGATCTTTTCCAGTTGCTAGTCACTTATCGGGATAAAAGAAAAAGGTGATGAAATTGTTGTTTTTCCAATGATATTTATGGCTAGAAATTTTAAAATTTTATGGCCAATGATATTTATGGCTGAAAATTTTAATATTTATGAAAATCAAGATGAAATTTATCGAACGGGAAAGAAATCATAAATCGAAGTTATGAATTGTTCATTATAATTGGAATTGTGGATAAACCATGGAGATTTCTTCATTTATTGAATTATTGGTGGACATGAATAATAGAATGAGAATTTGAGTTCGTTTAATATAAACGAAAATTGCGGGATGGTTTTAAATTCCACATTTCTATACAGTGATTGTGATTAGAAATTCCAAGGACTTTCAATGGAATTTCTGACATTTGGGTTGCCAATTCTATTGGTTTGACTTGAAATTGTAATATTTACTTAGCCACTGATGATTATGGCTTGAAATTCTGATATTTATTTGGTCGATAATGGCTACGATGGAATATATGATAATTCTTTTTAAAAAAAAAAAAAAAAAAAGAATATGGCAAAAAATTTCTGATGTTTGGTATCGCTAGTGATTGTGGCCAAAAATTTTGAGAAAGAATCAAGGTGACGGCTATGTGTAACCAATGATGGTAAGTAGTTTTACCTATGATTGTGGTTCTTATGCTCGCATTTATCTAGCCACTGGTAGATATGGTTGGATAATCTTGTATTTATTTAGCCAACGAGGATTGCGGCTTGATGTTTGATATTTATTTTGTCAATGTCTATGGCTAGAATTTCTGATATTTATTCTACCAATTAATGTGGCTAGGAATTTGAGTATATGTGTGAAAATCATGATAATTAATTCGTTGAATTATTTATTTTGAGCTTGAATAAAATCATAGATTGAGGTTATGATTTGATTCACTATAAATGGAACGGTTGGATTTGTTCTAAATCCCTTTTCGTTATTCGATGGTTAGAAATCTCGGGGATGAGATTTATTTTAATGGGGGTCGAATGTGATACCCTGAAAACTTTAAGTATATGAAATTGATATTCATAAATATGAATACGTGGAGAAAATAAAAAATGAATTGATTTATGATTATGAAAATTTAATTGAGAAATTTTAAAATTTTGTTACCGGAAATTATTATAATTTAAGTCATAAAATTTAGGGAGTTTTAATGAAAAGGGCTTGGGCTAACAAATATTTAACAAAAAACCATCCCAAAATGTTATTTAACCAAAAGGGCTCAAAGTTTAATAAAAAACCATCCAAAACTATTGTCCACGGGTCAAACTTACAAGTCCAACGCACTACAAATCTACACTTTCATAAATACCCCTAAATGATTTGATATTGTCTTGACTCTTCACCAACCTCAACCTAGCACGAAACCGCCATAATAACTTCATGTCTTCCTATCAAATCGAATTCCCCTATTTCAAAAATGACCAAATCAAAGTTCAAATTAAATTTGAAAAAGGAAACATTCATCGGAACAAAGCTGCCGAAACAAGTTCAAAGAAGTTTAATGGCAAAAACCAGCGAAAAAGTGTCTGGAAATAAAAAAGAATCAAAGCATAAAACTGTCTCTAGTTAACCCAAAGCATAACACTATTTCTGGAAAAAAAAATTAGATACAGTGTTTGTTTTGTTTGTGCACAAACAAACACTGTATCTGGAAAGAAAAGAGCCAAAATCCAGAAACAATGACTTAAATTCCAGAAACAGTGACTTAAATTTCAAAAATAGTGACTTAGATTCAGAAACAGTCTATGTTTTAACTTTTGACTATTTCTTTTCTTTCATGTATCAGTTCATTATATTTAAGAAACATGGTGCTTATTTTGCTTTGAATCCAAATACAGTGAATTTCACTATTTCTTTTCTAGCTTACGTTTAAGAAACAGTGTGTCTATTTCATTTTGGATATAGAAACAGTGACTTAGATTCTAGAAACAATAATATGATTCCATAAACAGTGAATTAGATTCCAGAAACAGCCTAAAATCTAGAAACAATTTATTTTTATAGTCCAGAAACAGTGACCAGTCGTTATTATTGAATAGGATGCAGATCTCAAATTTATTTTATGGAGAAACAAACGATGAAAAATTGAAAAACAATACCTCGAATACACTGAATAATAACAACGATCACATTTCAACAAAATAATACAAAATATAAATTAAATAGCATGAGGATGTATATTTTTGTTTCAAAGAAATAGAAGAAGGTTTGCAAAACAATGATGAACTCCATTAACGACGAAAATCTGGAACTTAACCTAAAAAAGTTAGGGGTAAAATCGACAAATCATAATTTATTATAGTTGGGCCATTTTTAGTTGGACTACTTTAATATGGGCCTTGTACTAATTATTAAACAAAACTTATAACATGGTTTTTTTATTAAAACTAAAACTTTTCATGCCCTTTTCATTAGTTTTCCTTCAAAATTTATGGATAAGTGGAAATGAGGAAAATGTCCCTGGTTGGTTTAATGTAATTATACGAGGACGTCTTTTGTCCTCACATATTTTATCATATTTCTTGATATATTTGGATAGAGGACAATCATACGAGCATGTAGGCAAAAACCGTTCGTGAAACAGAGTTATAACGAAGAAGTTATTAACGTTTAAAGTTGTAACATCCCGGCCCGGGGTGGATCACTACACGGGCCCGCTCCACCACCGTAGCACGATATTGTCCGCTTTGGGCTTACCATTCCCTCACGGTTTTGTTTTTGGGAACTCACGAGCAACTTCCCAGTGGGTCACCCATCATGGGATTGCTCTCGCCCGAACTCGCTTAACTTCGGAGTTCTGACGGAACCCAAAGCCAGTGAGCTCCCAAAAGGCCTCGTGCTAGGTAGAGATGGGAATATACATATAAGGATCACTCCCCTAGGCGATGTGGGATGTCACAATCCACCCCCCTTAGGGGCCTGACGTCATCGTTGGCACACCACGGCCAGGGTTAGGCTCTGATACCAAATTGTAATATCCCGGCCCGGGGCGGATCACTACCCGGGCCCGCTCCACCACCGTAGCACGATATTGTCCGCTTTGGGCTTACCATTCCCTCACGGTTTTGTTTTTAGGAACTCACGAGCAACTTCCCAGTGGGTCACCCATCATGGGATTGCTCTTGCCCGAACTCGCTTAACTTCGGAGTTCCGACGGAACCCAAAGCCAGTGAGCTCCCAAAAGGCCTCGTGCTAGGTAGAGATGGGAATATACATATAAGGATCACTCCCCTAGGCGATGTGGGATGTCACAAAAGTTAAGGACATTTTGGTAATTTTCCTTCTAACTAGAAGGTTCCAGATTTTCTGGAGCAATGAGATGTGCCACGTGTGTGGCTAGGATAAAAGGAAAAGAAGAGAAAGGAGATAGATGGACGGCTGTGATGGATAAGAAAGGAAAGAAAAGGGAGGGACATGGACCAATCAAGGAGGAAGGAAAGGAGGGAAAGGAGAGAAGGAAAAGAAGAAGGGGAAAAAAAAAAAAAAAAAGGGAAAAACAGGTGTTCTTTCCGACCCGACCTGTGGCAAAACTCGACGCCATTCGTGACATTTCACTGCACATCACCACCATTCATCACTTGGAAACAACTCCTTAGCCTTCCCTCTACCAATTCCACCCAAAAATTCATACAATTTGGCTTTGGAATCGAGGGAAATGCATTGGTGGGTGTAGGGGTTCCACGATAGCGATCCGTGAATTCTGAACATAACTCCCTCGATTATCACCACCAAAATACTTCCCTCCACCTTAGGAGCAAAGCCCAAGCAATGGTTGAGACGTTGGAGTTCGTTTTGAGAACAAATTGAAGCATACCCAATTCTAGGGTTCCGGCGGTTCGTGGGCAATTTCAGGTGTTTTTCGACCGAATTGGACTTCAGCCCAAGTATGAAAGTTATTCCTCTCATTGAACTCTACTTGCCTGTAAAACTTGGTAATTTTTAGAGTTAAGAAAGGCAGAAATAAGAAAGAGATTATTCCCTGAGAGCTTGTCCAGTACCAGAAATGCATCTCATTCGTCCGCATGTGAGACTTCTAGTCGGAAAATTAGGTTTCTGTTTGCCGGAAACCGCCACCTGTGACGGCGTGTGGCCAGTGGGCTGACCCTGCCTTTTCATGCAAATTTTGATATTTTAAATTCGTAATTGGTACCCATTTGAGGTGATTTGATTATGAAAGTTAATGTTGAACATTTCCATTTCTAGAATATTTTTGGAAATGGATAAATGAATGAATGGTGAACTACAAAAGGCTTGATCCCGCATCAAGGGTACGTAGGTAGTCTAACAGGGGTTTGATGCAGCCTTAAATAATTGAGATTAATCTTTTGTTGAAAATTTGTCTAAGAAAATGAATTGGGTGATTAATTTAAAATTTTAATCTTATGTTTTTGGTAAGTAAATTCTATTTATAGATTTTGTGAGTGTTTAAGAAACTTCAATAGAGAATTCTAATTAATAGTAGTTAGTTAAACAAGATTTTAATTTTGGCCTATCACCGAAATTTGTTTCCGAAATAAAATTTTCGAGTTGGGGTGTTACAGCTATACTACGATAATCTTGTACTCTTACAAGTATTTTTAAGTGATTTTAACCATATTTGTGCAGGTACTAAAAATCCTATCACATTTCCTTCCTCCCATTCAGTCTTCTTACTTCAACCATCCTTGGTATAGGAACTTAGAGGCCCTCTCCTTTGGGGCTTTTGGAGAATCCCTTCTTCCATTCAAATCCAAGAAGACGAGGAGCCAAGAAGCAAGGTTCATTCATCCATATCATGGAGCCAAGGAGTAAGGATGCAAAGGAATGAAGGCCCTCTCATGGATGATTAACCTTTGCTAAGCAAAAAGGTGCTTCAAGGGTATAAAGTTTCTCAACTCTCCTTATGATTTGAGTTGAGTCTTGGCTCACCACCATTACTAGGCTTTGAATTTCATGTTTTGTTTTAGAGTGCATACAAGGATGCTTCCGCCATTGAATTGTTAAATGCATGTATTATGTTGCTTAATGAGCTTAATTTATAAAAAAATTTCCTTCACAAATTACCATAACAATTTCAAGAGTCCTACATCGAAGAGGGACAATAATGGGGAACTCCCTCACAAGCAAAAAAATACCACTCCTCCCCTTGGGAAGGGCCTGAACTAATGGCTATTATGCTTAAACCAATCCATTATATTATGAAACACTGATTACCTTAATGAGAATTACAAACACTATAGATGTAGCGCAAATTTGAATGAACCACATAAATCGTGTGTCTACTTTTTTAATCTTTTATTTCACTTTGTCGGCTCTCTTTGGTCCAACTTTTGGCATCAAAATAAGTAATTTACATTAGCTATTCTATCCCACAAATTAATGTTATGTTTCTCAATTTGATTGGCATGACCTATTTGCATTGCCTGAACAGAAGCAATCCATCAACCAGAAATCGGAGCTGATAATTACTTACTGAGAAAGGCACGTTGATCATGAACAGTTGTTTGTGCGTTTGCTCGTAAAAGAGCTTCAAACCTTATCGTTAGACAGAAAACTACACAACCAATTAAATGCCAATACCCTTTTGTGAGAGCTAGGCTGGGTAAAAAATGAGAGATTTTTCAATATAATCGGTACATCACGTGTCATTAAACAAATAATGGGATATGTGTGCTAAAAAGTTAGTAACTTAAAAAATAAAATTTACCACTATTTCTATTAAAACACGTAATGTATTACTTGAATTCCTGTCACAATTAAAAATTTCTCCTAAAAAAGAAAGGCCAAAAGGTAAAATCAAGGAGCTAAATACAAAATGTTTCTGTTGGTGGATTAAAGGACAAAAACTACAATGACTTTGTACTGTCTCCATCTCTACAGCTGCGTTCCAATATATGGATGAATCCCTCTCTCTCTCTGGGCCTCTCCTGTTCAAGGACCGACTGACAGACACTGGTCATACAGAAATTCATGTAAAAGAAATCTATCTGCTCTGATCCTGATCAGGTTTTTTTTTTGAGCTCAGTGATCCTTTTTGTATCTTCTATAAAGAAAGAAACCAAAATTTGAGCTCATGAACATGTGGCCAAATCAGTTCAATGATAGCATGCATGCCAGGGCCTCCAAAAATACTTATTTCCGCAGAAAAATCAGATAGCCCTCACATGTTTGTTTACATACATCACTATATATATATGCGGACTATAAATAATATATATATATATATATCTATGTATGTATGTATTATATAATATATACCAATATATGAATATATATATATATATGGACTACTTCAGCTTGTGAACTTTGAGAACATCATCATCGTTCATCATTTATATTCTACAGCAGAGAAGGTATTTTCTCAGCCAGATATTTGTATCCTAAGTTGGGTCGTTTTCAATTGAAGTTGACCATTCCACGTTTCAGAAGATGATCAGGATATCTGAGGGAGGTTGGTCCAAAGGTCCATGGTAGTAGATTAGATACATAGATCATAGAAGCACCCTATGGATCTGACACCCATAACATGGCCATGACAACCAACTATACACTTAAATTTGGTTAATAATTTCAATGCAGAGATAGAAATATTGAAGAAACTGATCAACTTACAAATTTGAACTGATCTAAATATTCAAAGAATGACAACGTAATTGATCAAACATTGATGAGGAGATTTTGTAAATAAGAAAAGTGATAATTTCAGCTGTTAAGATTTGTAAATCCATCATTTTGACCAATTTCTCAACCCAACAAATTAAATTAGATGGTGAAGAAATTTTATTTGATGGTGAAGAAATTTTGTCGTTACTTTAAATTTCATGGACAACAATTGTTGGTAGAAAAAACAAAAAAAAAAATAGAGAGATTTTGGATCTCTCGTTTGGATTGTTGAACGACTTAAAACAATTAAAGTGAAATTATAAGAAAACCTTTGCAGTTACCATGACAGAGAGATGAAAAAAAAAAAAAGGAAGTTCTGTCATACAAACCCATATGATAAATGAACATTGCCTTCTATTCATCTAATGGTTCAGACAGGGCCTGTTTACCAAGAAAATAACAAATTCTAGGTTCAAATCTTACACTAAGTTTTCTTTAGAAAAAGGAAAACACTTTAGGCCTCTTTTGGTATAGAAAATTGGCTTAGAATGGATATCACAATATTTTCAAGTTATGTTGAATGAATAAAGGAAAAAATCATGACTAACTTGAAGGTAAGAGATTGATTACTTAAAAAAAAAAACTTAATCATTTCAATCATCTTTAAAATTGTACGATTAGGAAGAAGAAGTTTTTTTCATGTCTAATT
The DNA here is from genome assembly GCF_041283825.1 of Pyrus communis. NCBI lineage: Eukaryota > Viridiplantae > Streptophyta > Magnoliopsida > Rosales > Rosaceae > Pyrus > Pyrus communis. The sequence goes on along the minus strand of NC_142570.1, from coordinate 18,056,123 downwards.
CTTTTCTGATCCCCACAAAATGGAAAAATCATTCTTTAATGTCTGATTATCTATTGCAATCCAATTTTTATGCCCAACGAGGCCTAGAGGTTAGGCAGACCTAATTATCATTTCTAAATCGAGAGTGGTGAGAATTACACAGCCTTCTTATTCATGGACATTGACAATGACCTCAGAAAAATTGCAGTTTCGACCATGATGGGGTTGATGAACAGATAACCCACTAAAGTTTTCAAGTTCTATCAATGATACGACAAGCGATGGGTAAATTTGAGGCCAATAATGTTTGACTAAGTTATTCGATGTAAAAGTAACGGAGTAGGATTCTCTTCCTTTTTATTTAAACGATTACGGTTAAACCACGTTAACATTTTATATTAATTTTTTATAAAAATAAAAAAATAAAATAAAGAATGTAAGAAAAAAGGATAAAAGGGGATGGAAAAATAAGGAGAGAGCACATCTTTCAACTTATTTCTCATCTTCCAGTTTTCGGTGTCCACTTGTAGCTAATTCCTTCACATGCTTCATCCCCACAATGCAAGCTTCATCCTCACAATGCATCAATGATATCAATTAAGAAGATGCTCTTCCTCTTTGGACCACTTTTTTTCACAGAAAACTTTCGGTTAGTTTTTATTAGGAGTGGGCCTAAAAACTGAGAAATTGTGAAACTGAACCAAATCGAATGAAAAAGTTTATAAAAAACCAGGTTGACCAAAACTGTTCAAACTTGGACCGGAACCGAACCAAACCGATTTAAAATGATTCCGGTTTTGGTTTCTAATTCTCAAGAACCGTGATAACCGCACCGGACCATCTATATTAATTTTTTTTAAATCTAATTCTTTAACCCTTGTTTTATTTAAATACTAAGCCCTAACTAAAATTCTATATAAAAAGTTTTCAAGCCCAAAAGCCAAACCCTTGGTGTAACATCCTACTTCGCCTAGGAGAGTGGATTCTCTATACCTTATATGTATATTCCTATCTCTACCTAGCATGAGGCCTTTTGGGAGCTCACTGGCTTCGGGTTCCGTAGGAACTCTGAAGTTAATCGAGTGGCGCGCAAGAGCAATCCCATGATAGGTGACCCACTGGGAAGTTCTCATGTGAGTTCCCAAAAATAAAACCGTGAAGGCATGGTCGGGGCCCAAAGTGAACAATATCGTGCTACGGTGGAGTCAAGACCAAGATGTGGTGGGGCCCGGGCCGAGATGTGACAATTTGGTATCAGAGCCAATCCCTGGCCAGAAGTGTGCCGACGAGGATGTCGGACCCCTAAGGGGGGTGGATTGTAACATCCCACATCGCCCAGGGGAGTGGATCATATATGTCTTATATGTATATTCTCATCTCTACCTAACACGAGACCTTTTGGGAGCTCATTGGCTTCGGGTTCCGTAGGAACTCCGAAGTTAAGCAAGTGGCACGCGAGAGCAATCCCATAATGGGTGATCCACTGGGAAGTTCTCATGTGAGTTCCCATAAACAAAACCATGAGGGCGTGGTCGGGACCCAAAACGGACAATATCGTGCTACGGTGGAGTCAAGCCCAGGATGAGATAGGGGCCCAGGCCAGGATGTGACACTTGGTAATTACCTCACCTCATCCATTAAACTATAGCTGTCATTTCACATACCAATTTCCATCCCTCCCTCGCCTCTCTTCTTTTCCTCATTCATCTTTATGCATTATGTACACTATAATTTCATTTTGGTATGTACACTTTGGTCTTAATCTGAAGCTTTCTATCTTTTGATTTATATTTACTAGTAGATGCCCACGCACAAAATGTGTGTGAAATTTTTCATTTTTGTTTTTAAAATTGAAGGATAGAGGAAGAGAGAGATAGAACGTGGGAGAGGGGAGAGATACAGTGAAGTTTATTTTTATTTTTTTCATTTTTTGAAAATTAGAGATGATAAAATCGCATGTAGGTGAGACTTAAACAAAAAACAACAAAGTTCTATTTTGTAAAGTTATGTTACTGTCCTTAACTTTTTTTTATTATGATAGAAAATAAAAATGTCTTTTCACCTCTTTTGGTTGACAAAGAGGGTTTCATTAATATGGAGTTCAGATATGTAAACTTTCAATCTTCCATTCACAAATATTGTATATCTAGTAGTGGGAACTCAAATTTATTTGAATTTGTGGTTGATATATGTATTCGGTATTGGAAGTAGAAGATTGAAAAATTATATATATATAATTTTGGTTAGAACCATAAATCTGCATAAACTGAACCGGAATTGGTGTAAATCAAACCGTACGATTTTAGTAATAAATTTAAGTGAAACTACATCGAACCAAACCGTTGATTTTTTCATTTTCAATTTCGATTTGAAAGTGGAACAAGGCCGAACTGGATCGTGTCAACCCCTAGTTTTTATCACAAATTATAAAATTACAAAAGAAAAGAAAAAAAAGAAAGCCGTTGTGTTTGGATTCAAACAACAATCATGGAAAAGGAAAAACGAAATGAACACATGCAGCAAGTGACCCACAAACTGAAAAGATCCAACCACATTTCCACTTTGTACACAGAACAATCTGATGATCTCTCAGCAAAAAGCCCTTGATTTCAATGATTAATATCAAATGGTAGGACACCCCCTCCCCCCCCCCCCCCCCTCTTCTTCTCTCAAGTGGTGCCCAAAATCAGTTCAATCAACTAGGCATTTAGGACAAGGGGCCCTCCAACTCTAGGGAGGGACGTAAAACAAAAGGATAGGACAATCATCAATTGAATGCCATCTTCAACAAGCATCTGCTTTTTTATAACACTAAGGAAGTAGACCAACAAAAATGGGTTTTGTGCCCCTTCAAATACGACATCCTTCCAAATCAACAAAAATTGGTGGAGTATTCAAACACTTCTTGTACAGATGTTTTCCACCATTTCCATGCTGATGCATACAACTGCAATTATGCATTCACCAAGTTATGACAATAATAATCGACAAATACTTGGTGGTCTTAGACATAAAGAGTCACTTCTCAATCTTCTCTCTACTGACAATCACTGTTTAACACTCAATTTTCTTTTTGTACTTATAACAAGCTATATCTTAAGTATAAAACTATAGTTTACAGGTAATAGAGATTCAAGGAGCCAAGTAGTATTCATATTGTCAGTAGTATTGATAATACAATTGCAATGATGGAATCACCAAATTATGACATAATAGTTAAAAAATACTTGGCTCTAGACGTAAAGAGGAACTTCTCCAAACGGACAAATCATCACTCAGATTAAGTGTTGGAACTTTTTTATTTTTTTATTTTTTTACTTATAACGAGTTATGCATGAAGCTATGACTTTCATGTAATAAGGATTGAGGAATGAGTCTTTACGAGTAAGAACCCAAACAGTGTTAATAGTATTCAACACCTATTTCTCAAGTTTCTATGTCTTGCTCAAAGAAACGAATAGCAGTCAGCCAATCAATCAAACCGTTGATCGAAAACCACAACCATCACCATTGTCTCACCATCATCGTCACCACCACTACCATCTTTGACACCACCACCTCTCACCCCCATTGTCGCCACTACCATATTCTCCATCGTCATCACCCTTGCCACCATGGCCACCTCCATCTCCACCATCTCACCATCACCACCACCACTACCACCTACACCTCCACCACCACCATGACCTTCGCCACCTCCCACCACCATCACCACATTCTCCACCCCATTACCCTCACCATGGCCGCCATCATCCCCACCTCACAACCACCATTTTCACAACTATTGTTAATTAGCACCACCTATATCCCACCACTACTAACACCTCTATTGTCATCACTACTCCAACCACCGTTGCTATCAACACCACACACACACACACACACACACACACACACACACACACACACACATATATATATATATATATATATATATATTACATTTGGTACCAAACGCATTTTTCTTCGCAAAAATCATTCTCAAATTAACTACCTAACGCATTCTCAAATCCTAAAAATGCTAAATCCAATTTGTTATTTTCGTTTTACAAAACAATTCTTCAAAAATCGTTTGTAAAACGTTCCTAGACGGATCCAAATGTTTTGTAAATGATTGAGCAAACTATTATTTTTCCTTGGACCATACTTTTTTATAAAGAGACTCTGAATTCCAATGTAGTTGCATCACAAAAATATACAGATCTTAGTACATTTGGAGAAACACACTACTCAATAAATCAAGTGAAAGAATAAATGGGAGCTAGTGGAGCATGGAAGGTACCACTGAAGAAGCACAGAATTTTCCAGCATCTCTTTCACCAGCTGAATTCAATAAAATTCTCATTAAATCTGGATGATACTTCCCCTTGAGAGTTTCTTTATACTTCGCAAGGATATCTTTACTTTCATCTGCTTCCCATAATCAAAACGACGTTATATGGAAGAACAATCTAGCCATGCAGCATAGAAAATAATCAGTTCCATATTCAACAGGGGTCATCAGAAATGAAAAGAAGTATCCCAGACCTTGAGAAAGTTATTTTCACCACGTGTTCGACCCAGAACCACCGTTAGAGAACAGAGACTTTCCGACAGCAGCAGGTTGCTCCAGTCTGGAACCCTCCTTCAATTTACAGTCGGAAGCTATCCTCCAGTCAGAAGTCATCTCCATCAGACATTGGATGATAAAGACCCTACTTTAAATATAACATGTAAAGTCCTAACGTTGTGGAACAAAATACTCATTTTCAGCCAGTGAAAGAGAGATAACTGATTGGCACCTGGTACGACCGTACAAATCAGTATAAAGCATGCCCACTACTACAAAACACTTGGCAAGACTGATGCAGTTCAAAGATGGAATACCAGCTGGTAGTAGTATGAAACTAAATTTGTTTGGTGTTCGTTTGACTGATCTAAATAACAACTGTTTAAGCGACTGTTTAAGCATAAGAAAACCACATTTTGTAATTGCCTTTTGCAAGTTTTGCAGTCCAATCACTACGACCTGAACATTCCTACGTACTTTTTTCCACCTTTAAATGTTTACCTTTCACATCCTATGGACTGGGCAACTGCTGTCCAGAATTCCTAAATCATTTTTTCCACTATATCACATTATGAATCGGCTACAGACGCTAATTTTCCCCTCATTCCATCAATACATATTTATCAAGTATTCCATTCATAATCATTAAGTATTAGCTCTCAATCTTTATTGAACAGAGGCTGTTTATAGCTCTTCAGATTAATGCTTGTCCAACAACAAAGACAGAACTCCAAATCCACCAACTTGCTCTTGTTCTAGTGGTATTTCTCTTCCCAAATGTTGGAAGGTCACAAGTTCCATTTCCCCCCTCCCCCATTGATCAAAATACAATTAAAAATTTGAAATCGTTTGATGACCATTCCGTTTCCACTTTTTTGAAAACTAAAAACTGAAACCTTATTTGGTAACTACGCTTAGTTTTAAAAATAAAAAATAACTGAAAACCAAAAGTTGAGTTTTCAGTTTCATTTTTTTTGAAAGCTGAAAACTAATATTAACAATGGACCTATGCTAGATAATTAAAAGACCATTAACTGTGAAATTCTTTATTGACCTAAATTACACTTTCCTATTTATATTATTTCTAAAGCACATTGAAAAGTATATTGGAGAAATGAATAAGGCAGTACACTATAGAAGTAGAAATGCTACATGATTTTATGTTAGTGAAGAAATTGAACTGGAGCAGCAGCTTGATAAATTTTGAAGCAATAATAGGATCTTGTTTTATTGCTGCTCAACCACGTGCCCCATATATCGAACTAGGATTGTACATGATTTTGTAGGTGAAGACACTACAATTGAATCTATTCAATTTTTTTCATTACAATTTCAATATTGTCTATTATCGATGCACATGGTACCGTGCCAATTCCAATCACCAGTACCCTCATACCACCATACTTGCAACTATCACCATTGTCAAGCACCCTAATTCTGTCCTTCCCACTAGTATTACCATTGCCCTCAAAACCACGCAGGAAGCCAACAAGCCATCACCATCCCCGCCCCGATCATCATTAAGCAAACTGGACTTGTGATGAGATTGCCTCAAATAGCTATTAACCAAATTTTTGCTTAATTCCTAGTCTTATATCGTTATAAGTTTCCGCATTCGTAACGTTAGTGGTAATAATTCAACATTCGATTCCCCGATCATCGACACTGCCACAATTTTGGTCACTCCTAATAACACATTTCACTAAAATTCTCTGTGATTGTACCCAACATTGTTAACTTGTACCTCCAAAATTATAGTATGATCAACTCAGAAATCAATGCATACACGATAATTAGCAGTTCAATTTTCAGTGCTAAACAATTCATACCTTAGAACCTCAGCAAGTGAAACGAAACCAGAGCCTCAAGCACGCCCAAACACGCCCCGGTGAAAACGTCGGTGACGAAATGCCTACCCAGCAAACCCTAGAGACGGAGGTGCCGACGGCCCAGGCCCAGGCAACCGAGACCAAAATCCTCACGGCATTGACCTCGTCCGCGCCGATCCAACGATCAACGAAGGGAGACGCTGACCTTAGGTTGGCGAGGGCATCGGTGAGGGCGGCGGCGGAGAGGTGCAAGACGGAGGCGACGAAGCAAACCCGAGAGGAGTGTCCGCTGGGGAAGGAGAAGTGGTCTACCGAAACGGCGACGCTCATCGTCTTGTTGTAGAGAGGGCGGGAGCGGCGAAAGAGGAGTTTGATTAGGCCGACGACGGCGAGGTCGAGAAGGAGACCGAAGATGAGTGGGGAGAGGAGTGGGCGGAGGATTTGGGTTGGGCTTGGGTCTGGGATCGGGGCAAGGAGGAGGGAGAGGTAGAGAGGGAAGAAGAAGCGGAAGTCGGCGGAGAGTTCGAGGAGGAGGAGGAGGGAGTGGGGGAGGAAGGGTTTGGCGAGGACGTGGAGATGTTGGGAGACGGTCGTATCTAGAGCTACTAAGCTGCCGAGCATTGGTGGCTGTGGAGGTGGCGCTGCGGTGGTGGTGGTACTGCCTCCATGGTTGAATGTCAGTGTGTGTGTGTGTGAGAGATGGCTAGGCCGTTGGGTTGGACAGTTGGGATTTGGGAACCAACCAAAGAGGTAGTTAAGGAATATTTGGACTGGACTAGAATCTAGTGAATTTTAGTTTGGAGGCCCAAATACAGATTGAAGGAAGTTTCTTTTCTCAATTCATGGCCCAAAAAGGGATTCAAATTACTCTTCGGATGACTTGATATTGTTGTTTTTTCTGTTTTTTTTTTTTTTTTTTTTTTTTTTTTTTTTTTTGACAAACGATATTATGGACATTAAAGAGATGAGGGAGTGGGCTAATTACCTTGCTCAATCGCTACGAGTCTTGAACGACAAGGATAGAGCCAATAATTTTTCACTGAGTGAGCTAAAGATTTAAATCTTTATAAACAAAAAAACTTAATATTATATCTTATATCATTAAATAAATACTTGTAATTCAAACAAAGTCAAACTTGTATCAAATATGTACAAGATGCAATGAGAATAAAGGTGTAAGAACTAAGAAAAAGAGATGGTTTATAAATTGAAATATACTACTGTATAATTGAACTTAGACAATTAGACTTATCGGCCAAGTATTTTTGAAATACCGATGCCTTTTGTGAAAAAATCCTGACGGATTGCGCATGTGGTATTACCAAATTGGGGCCAATATTGATTTTGTTAAAAGTGGGGCCTTGACCGGTCTTGCCACATAGTGGACCACATTCGAAAATCAATGAAATAACATATAAACTTTTATATTTTCAGCGACAGCTGCCCCTACACCTGGGCTTTAGCCCATGGCGGCCTTTAACCTGGCTTCTCGCCCTTGTTGGCAATCTTGGCAAATGCGGAGAAGAAGCGGACAAAAAAAATGCCAATTGGGAAAGTCCCATGTGGGTTCTTGCCCAACAGCATGGGAAGGTCTATGGGCCCGCACGTTATTTAAATCTCAACCGTTCACTCGGACAGACAAAGCTATTGTGTAGAGAGTAGAGTTGCTTGGCTCATGGCTAATCGCTAGTAAGTTGGGATCAGTAATCCAGGCAATATCAAATACTGTAATAAGAACTTCATACAGGAAATATGTTGTTTTTGCATCGTGAAGAAGAAACCAATTTAAATAATGTGTTATTTAAGATATTAATTATTGAGCTTTAACCATGTGCAATGCCTCTTAATTCTTGATTTAAATAAATAAACCCATGCTATGATATGCTACTGCTACGGCTATGGTCTTTCTCATTGGACTTGAATCCTTAAAAACAATTATAGCTGGATGGAATAACTTTATGACCAATTCCTGTTAGATTTTACTTAATATCCGTCACTTTTAAGACCGCCACTAATGAATGGTTACGTAGTAGTGTTACCCTCATTAAGGTTTTGATTTTACTAGTAATTATATAACCAAAGTTTGTGCGCTTTATGTACATTATTGTTCATATTTTTACCAATTACTAGCTCTCAATTTCATGCTACTACTTCTGTTCCTAATATGGAAAAAGATCTCAAGTTCAAATAATCCTTCTCTCAAACCCTTAAACCTAAACCTAGAGCCCTCCCACTTCTGGTAGAGTACGTCGTATTATATTTCATTTTTTTTATAAATGGAAGATGTTACAAATTCAAATCTCTCCACTATTAAACAAAAATTGAAAACCTAAACTGAGAAAACAAGCATTAATCCTTTTGGAGTTTGCTCTCGTGCACTCCAACATATATTTGAGTGCAAATAACATTGTCAAATATTTAAATTGTTATGTCGAAAATTCCATCTCATAAATAAAAACGAAAAACCCTAGTTTGGAAGGAGTGCTGTAAGAGGTGCTTGGGGAGCGAAAATAACACTCCTCAAAACTCTTTTCTTTCTAAACATAGTGATATTGGGGGAGTTGGAATTCAAACACAAGACTTCGGGTGCATGAATAAACGCTCCTAACCAGTTGAGCTATAAACTCATCACAACACTCTAAACCTAGAAGTTAAAACTAGTGAAAGAATACTACAATTAAACTCGAAGGCCAAGTCCTGGTCCTATTCTGCAGACAACGATCGAGATTGCAAAGCTGAGGCCATTTTCAAGGCTCACGGGCTAGTAAGTTTTTGTCTGGAGTTTTTATTTTTCAAACCAGAAAACGCCAACAAATTGAATCTTTGACATCGGAGGACCACCACATTCTGAGTCCAACTTCTGCCGTCCTTAAATTATATACCAACAATGTTATATTTATATATGATCATCCATCCAATTAGGCGTGTTGTCAATGGGGCAGTCGAAGCCAAATGTTATATTTGTTTGGATTCAATAATGATCCGAGAATCACTCTCCAACTGACTGAGGACTTGTGATCTTGAATCATCATGATCATGACCTTTCCCCACCCACTTTGCATCTCCTAATTTTTCTCATTTTGTAATTTGCACTACGACTAATATAAAACATAACATATAATGATTGAAGCCACCTCGTATTACAGTTTAATATATTCTTTTTCACTTGTAAGTAGAGGTCTTAGGTTCGATTCTCGCCACTAGGGAATTTGAACCACATTATGGGCTGATTTGGTATTGTTGTGCTTTGAAAAAAAATTGTTTCTGCTGCGCTGTGAGAATAAGCAGTTGTAAAGTAAGTAAAGTAGCAGCGTATTTGGTAAACTTTTTTGTAAAAGTACTTTTGAAAAAAAAAAAAAAAAACAGTATTATATTGTTTGATAAACTTTTATGTAAAATAGATGTGAAAAAAAAACTGGTTTTTCGAAGCTAGTTTTGAAACTTTGTGTTTTTAGCTTTTTTGATAGCCATTTTTTTTTTTCATAATCACCTCAATACCAAACTAGGGCTATAGCTAGTCCATTGTGAGGCTTAGGGCTGGTTTGGTATTACTATGCTTTGAATAAAACTGTTTCTGCTGTGCTGTGAGAATAAACAGCTGTGAAATAAAGCAGCAGAGTGTTTGGTAAACTTTTTTGTAAAAGTGCTTTTGAAAAAAAAAACAGTATTATAGTGTTTGGTAAATTTTTATGTAAAACAGATGTGAAAAAAAGTCGGTTTTTCAAAGCTGGGTTTTGCAACTTCTTGTTTTTGGCTTTTTTTCATCCAAAACTGTGAAAAAAAACTGAAGCTGAATGTTTACCAAACACAAAAACAGCTCCCAGCTTTTTTTGATACCACTTTTTTCAGAATCACCTCAGTACCAAACCAGACCTTAGCCACTCCTCCACCCTCTTAGTGTAGATAATATCATTTGTATAAAAAATATATACATATATATAATGATGATTGAAAAGATCAAAAGATTGTGAATGCATGGGATGAGTCATATGCTACGACTGTATTGTTATCGATTTGGATATTATTAAGCATTTAGAAGGATCCATTTGTTCACAATTAGGGCTACATTTGTTGAAAGAATCACAAAAATAATACGTGAAATGTGTTTTGAAATTAGACTATTTAAATGATTAACCATAACAAAAAATTGCTAAATTCATAATTATATTTGCACTTTCATTTCAACTTTATATCACGAGTAACTTTTTTTTTTTTATTATTATTATTTTTTTTATCATTTTAAACAACTAAAAGACTTTGGGTTCGAATGATTAATTGTAGGAAAGAGTACTGATTGAATACCTAAAATATAAACAGTTGCACTATGAGGTAGCCTTAGGAATGATGTTCAAAGCTTAAGAAAGTGATGGACATACTTATGACATAGAAAGCTTGTCCAACATGATACCTTGAATTTGTAATTATTGTTTAAATTGAGTCCCAAATAAATAAATAAATATAAAGAGCTAAGATGATGTCATGCGCCGCAGATTAGTCGTAGTATTTGATAATTGCTGATGAGTGACAAACCAAACCAGTTACTAAATGAATTAGTTTGATTGGGTTAAGCTAAATAGTACGTATTAATCTGAGACTAACACCAATCTAACGTCGTGATATTATATTAGTTGGATTACTGTGCGGTTTGAAATTGAACAAAACCGAACCTCGCCGACCCTGAAATATAATAAATCCAGAATCCATGCATATGAAAATCTTGCGTATTTGAAAATGAACCCTAAATCATTTATCATGAGCATATATCTGATTTTAATATATCAAGGATATAAGAGTAGAAATTAGTCATATATAGAAGGAGACAACAGAATGGGATCAAGATCCTTTCCGGATTCTCTTTGTGAGGACTCTAAAGATTCTTACATTCATCTATTTATGGTACATCGTGGAATCAGCTTTCGTTAAGTACTATTTGTGTTTAATGTTCAATAAAAATTCAAAATAATTTTTGACCATACGATGTACGATGAATAGATAGAATATAAAAGTCCTCCTTAGAATCCTCACAAAGAATCCAGATGGGATCGAAATTCAACAGAATAGGCTACATGGGAACTACATTCTTAAACATCGCCAACCAAACACATGGAAATGGCAACCCACAAAGCTATCACCAAAACGAAAATTTTATGGTGCTTTGGAGTATACTTTGAAATTTTAAATCATTAGATCTTGATTATTATATCTTTAATCAAGATTTAAAAGCATCTCTACCAAGAGATGGAACATACCTTGAAATAAGAATTTTTCATTTTTTCTTGGGCCGGAGAGCTCTTCAATGGCGCATGCAAATTGTCCATATTCGTCGAAATATGTAAATAAAATGTATATTTACATTTTTTGTTTTACATTTTTAGGAGGTGAATTCTGGCCTTGAAAGAGAGAAAATAAATGAAATCCTAATTTATTTCTTCCAATTAAAAAAGAACTCATATTTAGTAAAATGTAAATACAATTTTTATATCTTAAATGTAAAATGTAAAAAGAACTCATTTTTGGAAATGTAGGAATATCGCGATCTTTGAGAAGACTATAGTGGAGCCTGGCACAGTATTGGATCTTTTGTATCGTCAATGGAGTGAGCTTGAGGGAGAAGGTGGGAGGGGAGGATTAGAGACACGCTAGTGGGCAGCAGTGTGGGGTAGGGGGGATGTTCCAGGAGAGATGGGTGAAGCCTCCATTTCAAACTATTAAGGTTAATTGTGATGGGGCTTGGTGTTCTCACACGGGGATGGGTGCATTTGGGTGGGTGGCTAGAGACTTTGTAGGGATTTTCCCCCCTCCCGGGGGGGGTATCCTAGTTTGATGGTTGAAGTGGAAGCGGTGAGGGGGGCGTTGGTGGCTTGTACAGAGAGAGGTTATGGGAGGGTTCAGATTGAAACTGACTCGAAAATGCTTGTGGAGATGTTAAATGGTCTTCTACTGCCGGAGGCTAGCATTGAAGGCTTATTATGGGACATTGAGCATAGCAAACGGCAATTGGGTTATGTGGAATTTCTTCATATTTCTCGGCTCTGTAATGTGACTGCGCATTTGGTGGCGAAGTATGTCACGTGTATGGGGGGTTCTCACTTGTGAGATTGTTTTAAGCCGGAGTGGTTATTTAATACCCTAGCTATTGATGTAAACATTTATGTTCGTATCTAATAATATTCTTCTTTGGAAAAAAAAAAAAAAAAAAAAAAAAAAAAAAAAAAAAAAAAAAAAAAAGGGGGTAAAATGTAAATACAACTTTCATATCCTAAATTTACATTTCTTTATTATAAATTTTTAAATAATTCAAAACTTGAAATATACATTCTGGAGCATCATTAAAAATTTGCTACAAAAATGTAAGTTGCCAATTGCACAAGTCCCATTCCCTAGCTGCACATTGACGTCAGATTTAAATGATGAAGGTGTATAAGAATTTGTGCATGTATTAAAGAAAGCATAGGGAGAGATTGAGGAGGAGAGTTGAATTCTTTACCCATCATCTGAACTCAAACCAACGTAGCATTGATGTTTCCATTCCAAACCATATGATGATGGAGATCAAGCAGAGATTAAAATATTTATGCGAGTCTTTTTAATTCTTAAAAAAATAGATTATCATAACAAAACCACCCATTAATTCCTTTTAAAAAATGATTAAAAGATATGCCATTAAACACCACGGCCCGGCCCCTTAATTATGGAGAGAGAGAAGAAAATACAAACATCTTTGTTTTTCCTTCCTTTTCTTTTATTCCCGTCATTGTTTTCTTTATTTTCTTTTCTGTACAAGCTCTCCATCTTGCATGCTCACTGTCAACTACCTCACTACCTTGCTTAGTTATAACTTAGGTACCTTGCATTTAAATAAGGTCTAATTGGATTATTAGTTCTCGTTGTGATAAGGTAGTCAGAAGATAGCGTTTATACTAAAAAAAAAAAAAATTAGGATTTAAGCCCATGTTGTGAATGTTAGGATTTAGACTCAAAATTAAAAATTTCGTCAACTCTGTTAATTATTAGCACATGAGGCTCACATGTGAAGCTAAAACGGAACTCTATGTTAATTGTTAGCACATGAGACTTTACCTATGAGGCTAGAAGAAATGATTCATCGAAATAATGAGTCATCATTGATATCGACACATCTGAGATCGCCAAATGTTCGGGAGTTTCTCTATTCAATCATTTTCCTTCTTCTTGTTATCTTTTTTAGCCTCACACATAAGCCATGTGCTAACAACTAACGGAGAATTGACGAAATTTTCAATTTTGAGCCTAAATCCTATCAGACTTCATCACAGGGCTTAAATCCTAATTTTTTTTATCCACATAGGCTATCTTCCAATTACCATATCACCGCGATGACTATTAATCCAATTAAGCCTATAAATAATAACACTCAACCATACTATATATGTGGCAATTCATATAAATAGACAACTTAACCAAGACAATGTGTATGTCTCCGTGTACTTGAGTTTGAATCTCTTTTTTCATAAAATAGAGTAACTTTGACGCAACATTATAAATTAAACAGAAAAATCGAAATAAAATCCTAAGCCAAAATCCATTAGCAATCTGGAATCCAATAGAGTTTGAAAAATCAAAGCTCAAGTTTATTGATTGAATAATAATTATAAGATAGCAAACACTAGCTCCTTTAAGAGGTATCTCAACCCTAGACTTGCTTGGAAACCTAAATCTAAAAAATATGGTGAAATCTTAGAATTCTACTTTTGATAATAAACGAAGGAATTCAGTTAAAATTCCAACTAGTCACAACATCGTAGAAGTTAATCATGATAGTGACACTGTTTTCTTTTAGAACGACTAGTCATGACCCAAATCAGACATTAGTGTCCAAATCAGCAAGTTGTTCTACATCCAATATGGTGGTGTAAAAATAAAAACCAATATATGTACATAATTTGAAAGATAGGAGAAGAGTAAAGTGGAAATTTTGGACCCATTACGGGGTGACTCAGTGATTGAGAATTTCAGGCCCATATTCCACACAACATGTCTTGAGTTTGATTTCTAGCGCTAGTAAATCGCACAATAATAACCAAGGAGAAGCTGAAATGTCTCTGTAGGTCTATCCGGCCTTCGGAATGATGGACTACCGTGGTAAAGAAAAGCAGAAATTTTGGAGGTCCAAACCAAGTATAGCACGCTTTGCGTAACGCAGTTCCCAGCAAGCGTGAGAGCAAAGGCTGTCAAAACTCCACCAGCCACTACAAACGTGGTTGCTGCTTTTTGGACTCCCTAAACCCTAAAACAAAATGCAATGCACTTCTTTTTAACTAAACCCCCATACAGAATCTCATAATTACCACATTAACACTCCTTTTAATTTGAATTAATTTGAATTAATTTGAATTTTGCCCATTTTTTCTCAAGGTTTGAGGTTTGGACCATTTTTGGTGTTTGGTAAGCCATAGTTTAATCATGTTTTTGTTGATTACGTTTTGATTATCTCGGTAAAATTGTCCCCTTGTGTAACTACAGAGAATGCATTGTCCCAGTGAGCATCAAACTTTGTGCTAATTAAACCCACTTAATTAGTGCCTAAATTAAGTTTAGCTGGCTGTAGTACAAAAAGGATAAAACTAGTAGTAGAGTGCTTGTCGTTTTACTAGCTTTTTCTTTGGCCAGATTGTCGTTTTACTAGCATAGTTTGAATTTCAGAGCATTTTTTAGATGTCATGCACTCAGTCTGCCAGTTTCTATTCTTCTATTCTATTCCTACTTCAAACTCCTATAAAAGATTCCTTCTCATTCTATTCCCTTAATATTTACTTTCTATAATATTTATTATTATTATTATTATTATTATTATGGAATTTAGAAAAAATAAAATATAAAAACCCATATGCAAATATTAATGTTGAATAAAAATGCTATCAGCACTTGGCACTATACGATTCTGACCATTTAAAGTCTATGTTCAATTATTTGCAAAAACAAAAGTATGAAATGATTGTTGTAGGGAAAATAATTTGAGAGAGAATGAAAGAATTTTATTAGAGAATTTCATGGTATGTTATAATGTGAGGCATAGCCACATTTAAATAATGGTGTGGCTATCCTAGAAAATTACAAAAATACACCTAATTCTATAGGGAGAATCAATTGCATAATCAATTGAGGAATGAATGGCCTAGCGGCTACAACAATCAAATGAGGAATGAATGACCTATTCATTTGTGGAATCAATGGCCTATTCATACCAATTAGTGGACGGTCATAAATGTCTTGCAACACTTCCCCTTAGATGTTCATGACTTTAGGCATGGCTTAAGTAACATATAACCGTTATTGTCTGGTCGGAAGACCAGAATTGGTGCCTTATTAAAAACCTATCTAAGTAAAAATCAATGGGATAAAAACTTAGCAAAGGAAAAAAAGAGTCTTAGGGATGCCTTCCCATTAGCACATGATTGGGTGTTTCTCTGAACATTAGCATCGACAAGATGCCTTATGCTAGCTCTGAAAGCCTGTGTATCCTAGTACCTCTAACGTGCTTCAAAAATGGGCTCTTAGGTAGAGATTTGTTAAATAGGTCAGCATGGTTATTCTGGGAACCAATATAACGCCCCTCAATTTTCTTTTCTTGCGACTGTTTGTGTGAGAAGAAGAACTTGGATGCTATGTGTTTGGTGGTATCACCCTTGATAAAACCTAACTTTAACTGGTTGATACATGCAGTGTTGCCCTCATAGATGATTGGTATGTGATCGGTAGCAGAGGTTAACTTACATGTGCTTCAAAATGCTACATCATAGCTCATAGTCGACTACACTCCCGGGTAGCTTCATAAAAGTCTATGAGTTCAACATGGTTAGTCGAAGTAGCAAGCAAAGTCTGTTTTGTAGATATCTAGGATATAACAGTGTTTCCGTCAGTAAAGACATAGCATGTCTAGGAAAGTGCCTTGTGCGGGTCTGATAGGTGCTTAATTAACATTGGCAAACCCAACATGCAGTGCATCAGACTTATGAGATGTGTAGGTATATAATAGGCTCATATTCGTAGTAACTTTAAGGTATCAAAATACGTCTTTGATGCCATACCAGTGGCAGCGTGTTGGCGCGAAACTGTAATTGCCATGAGATTCATAGCACATGAGATGTTTGGTTTAGTATATTGGGCTAAATATAACAAAGCTCCAATAACACTAAGATAGAGGAATTCTGGTCCCAGGATCTCATATTCATCTTCCTTAGGATGAAAAAAAAAAATTTCTTAGGATCTAAAGATCAAACGACCATAGGAGTACTAGATGACTTTGCTTCTAGGACGTTAAATCGATGCAACACTTTTGAGTGTAGTTCGATTGGTGGAGTAAGATCCCTTTTTCACAGTGCCTGATCTACAGGCTGATACAATACTTAGTTTTACTAAGATTCTTAATCTCAAATTCCTTCTTCAGGTGTGTAGCAATCATTTGGATCTCTTCAGTTTCATGTCATTGACATATATTGCAGTTATCGTAAAACCAGAATTGGTGGTCTTAATGAACATATGCCCACAATTATTTACATATCACCATTGGTCAAGTGCTTGCTTAGGCGTTTGTACCACATTCATCTGGATTATTTCAAACCATATAGCGAACATTTCAACCTAATGGAAAGTGTATTCCATGGTCGGGAACGCATTGATTCGGGTGTTACTAGTCCTACAGGGACTTTCATATAAATCTCTATACTTAGATCCCATATAGATACGTGGTGATTACGTTCATAAGTTGCATACTCAGTTTTTCAGAAACTACTAGACTGATTAAGTAGCGGAACATAATAACGTCCGTCATGGGAGAGTATGTCTTCTCGTAATCAATCCCAAGGCGTTGTGAAAAACATTGCGCCAAAAGGTGGGCCTTATATCTAGGGGTGGTTTGGTATGGGATCGCAAACGGAAATAGGGATCTCGAATCCCAAACTGAAAATGTTCGGGACGAAAATTTAAAGATCAATCCATAACCAAAATTTCGGTATTCCCAATTTTCGGGATTCATGAAATATTTTCTATGGATGGTTAGGTATTCCCAAATTTTATACAAATTGAAATACCAATCATTCATACCAAGTCAAATTAACATGCAACCAAAATAAAATAAGTAACAAACCCAAAAACAAAAAAATAAGTTACAAACCTAATATGTTCAAAAACTAATAATACAATTTTTTTGATTTCGTGTTGAAGAAATAGACACATTTGGTTAAGAAATAGCAGTGCAAGGTGAGTGTGTGTGGGAGGTTCATATCGGCAGATGTGATGATAAAGGGCTATGGTTAATGCATGTAGACCACACCAATTATATTGCTACTAGTAGTTAGCAATATATATATATATATAATATTTATTTTCGGTTCGGTATGGGTTACCAAAAAATTGAGGAGACAATACTGATTCCCGTATAAAAATTTCGGAATCGGTTCAGATATCACCCTGAAAATTTCGGGAATTTTGGTTTGGGATAGGGATTATCTTTTTGTTCGGGATTTTCGGGAATTTTTTCCAACACTACTTATATCGTACGACCTTATTATTCTCATTACCCTCCTTATGAATACCCATTTGAAACCTAGGGTTTTTACATCTTAGGGTGTTGGAATGATTGATTTGAACATGTGACGATTCAATAAGGTGCTGATTAGGTGTTGTAGAGAAAAATAATTTGAGAGAGAATGAGATAATTCTATTAGAAACATGGTGTGTTACAATGTAAGGCATATCCAACTTTATATAGTGGTGTGGCGATCTTGATAAATTATAAAAAATACCCCTAATTCAATAGGGGAATCAATTGCCTAATCAATTTAGAAATGAATGGTCTAAACGGTTACAACAATTAATTGTGGAATGAACGAGCTATTTAGTTGAGGAATCAATGACCTATTCTATTCATCATCAATTGGTGGACGGACAAAAATATCTTTCACCAATAAACATTTTTTATTTTTTTACTTCATGATGATCCATTTTTTTTGGGTAAAACTATGAAAGAGAAAACTCAAGGGAGGGAGAAATGTTTTAAAATTTTGTGCAAACAATAAGATACTTAGAAACATACTTGAGTTTTTTTACTAAATGATCTCATTTTACCATTTTAACTCTCCGTTGCTGAAATATCAGTGTTTAGTATGTCGTCAATATATCATCATTATATCGTCAATAATTAATTGATATGTAGTCGATATTTGATTTTGATCAGTTAAGCAATTGAGATTTAATTTATACTTTTACAACAAACTGTTAATTCACTCGCAACAACTTAGTATCAAACTTACTAAAGCATACATATCATGCTAGCTACCATCCATGTGAGTTGAACTTAAGTCGTTTCCTAACTAAATACTAGGTGTTGCTAGACTAACTCATCATGTGGAAGGAGAAATGAAATAGGTAATGTGGAGCCAAAAATAATCACAAGGTGACACGTGAATTTTTGGATAAAAAATGATAAAATTATCTTCGAGGAACACCAGGATTTCTACGAGCTAGCAGCGAGCAATCATCCCTCAACCAAGTCAAAAGTGCTCAAAATAGGTAACAATTCAAAACCTATTTCATCTATCCTCATCAAATCCTCTCCACAAGGTAACTCCCAAAATCTTTCCCCTTTTATTATATTAATTAGCTAATCAATTAGGCAATTATTCTATTAATTGGCTAATTAATTAGTTAATTATTTAATTATTCCCAATTGAACACAAATCAAGAACCTAGCCCACAAAAGGAGCCAAATGGCCGGTTCTCTCCCACCCAAGGAGGCCGGCCACACCCCTATAAATATTACCTTATTCTCTCCAAAACTGAAGTCGAACTCTTTTGCTAAACTCTCTAAATTCTCTAAACACTTTTCTCTCAAAATTCTTAACTTTGGTATTAGAGGTTCTTCGCCCAAAGCCCTCCCATTCATCATGGGTGCGTGGGGCTCTTACCCTTGATCTAATATGTTATTTGTTTTGTAGGTATAATTTTATCCTAGAGTAAGAAGGAAAAAATTTACATCCACAGGTAAGGAGGAGGATTATCTCTCCTCCTAATCTCTCATTCCCAATAGGGTGTGGATAGTTTTGTTGTGTTTGGTTGGAATTAAACGACCACACCAAGAAATGTAAAAAGAAGTTACTGGTTTTGTTACATTTGAAGGTGAAACAAAGTCAGAAATTAAGCACTGATCAGGGCTAGATGTCAGAGAGAGAGGAAGCCTTTATTAGATGATAACTTGACTTGACATGACTAGGTATTATTACCAACTGAAATGTCTACTTTCAAATGAATGCAAATAAAGTTGATGACCTTTGCAACTTATAGTAATCAGCCACTTTCGGAGTGACCATTTTAATATATATGTATAAATAAATATATATATATATTTTATAGTTATGTATATGGGAATTAATTATCTACATCAAACTTTAACAATCATAACTATCTATTTTGTAATTATCGATTCATAAATTATTCTTAAAAAAATTCAATTTGAAATTATTTACTTATTTAATTATCATATTTGCTTATTTAATTATCATGATAAAATTTCATTATTTCTTATATTACAAAATGCCCGTCAACTGCTTTGAACTCAGTTAGATGTCTCAAATATTTCCAATTTGGCTAATATTTTGCAAGGATGATTTATGAAGTGAAACATGAAAAATAAATTGTTTGCATCGTTGAAATTCGATGTAGTATGAGCCCCACAACTAATCCACATTAAAAAAAAAAAAAGGAATTTCTTCCCTTAAGGGTCTCATATATATATCGGATTAGAATCTGGATACATACGCTTTTGACACACATTTTGACACACGATTGTGTAGGGTCCACTCCGTAACTGCCTTTCTTTATATCTTGCCATAGAGACTATGTCCACAAAAAAATAATAATAATAATAATCAACCAAATCTGAAATAATATAACCGTTTAGATTAAATTGAGTATTTCTTTGTAGAACCGTCCATTTTCTTCACTAAAAATTAATGTCCTAATCGTTTTGCGTTTGATCTAAGTATTTGCAAGGATGATCTATGAACGGTTCGAATGATTGAAATACATTACAAAGTGAGTCCTACAAATGAGTGTCAAAATACATGTTAAAAGCGTGTGTGATCAAATCTTAACCTTTACACATATATATATATATATATGTATATGTATATGTATACATACATACATACATACATACATACATACATACATACATACATAAATACATACATACATATATATAGGGTTAAATTGTAATACATAGTTGGGGCTAGGCACGGGCCGGGTTGGCCCCAAATTTGGAAGAACCAGACCGTACCCGTTTTAAAATGTAATGGGGCAGGCTGGGCTGGGTAGAAGGATTTTGAGTTTGGGAACCAGACCTAACCTGGCTCGTTTAAAACGACCTGGTTCGGGACAGGTCCACGGGTCTAATTACTTTTTTTTTTGGGTTTTGGGCATAATGAGATTGAAGCAGGAGACTGAAAGCCACTATAAACATGTCGATAACTTCAGTCCACCATAAGCATGTCGATAACTTGATCCATGGTTGTTGAATCTAGAAGTTCCTCCTTAAGGCTTGAATCGACAATCTGATCAATTTGTTCCGTGGTGCTCCAAACTGACTTAGCCTATCCTGCAATGTCAATTTGCTCCATAAATGATGGATCCAATTCTTTTTTTCTAGTTATCAGCTCAAGTAAAACAATCCCATAAATGTACCCATCAGATTCCACGCCCCTTGCTGTTCTAAATGCATTTTCTATCAAAAGCCATGAAAAAATAACAACTCAGTTCATTGATTAAATGAATCTGGAAGCTTTAGACTAGCTGGGATTTCTTCAGTGTTCACTTGGTTTAGAACCCTGTAAAAAGTCTCTAACCAGTCTTTGTTGTGTTGTCACCACAACCACAAAGATCCATATTAGATAATCATACATTAAACTTACTGACTGAAATCAAAACTTAAATACAGATGCTCACAACCACAAAGAGTCAGATGCTCTAAGGTCTAAACTCCAAAACAAATTCAAAAAAAAGAAAGAAAAAAAAAAAAACCATCTCAGATTTCCCACCATACCTGCAGATTAATGAAAACCTAGATGGGCCAAATACCAAATCTTGTAGAAAATTAAGATTTGAAAGGAGACACTGGAAGACTAAGAACATAGGGCACGGTGGTCGATTTCGATTCGCATGGCGCTGACGATGGTGGTGTTTGACAATCTTGAGGTGCTGATGATGGGGGTGGTGGATGAGATGATTGACGGAAAGTGGTGGTCGTCAGGACATAGGTGAGAGACATGGGAGATTCGACGAAATCCAAATCGCAAAATTGAGAAGATGGATGGTGCGGGTGCCTAGGTTCTGGGATGTCGTCGAGGACTTGTGACGGTGGTGATGTCGAGATGGTGGAGGAGATGACAGACGGAGAGTGACAAAGTGTGGGTGGAAACGTGGAGGGGAGGAGGTTGTGTACTAGGACAAGAAAATCGGTTCGGAGGTGAACTTGGCGGATCCTAAATCGGAAACCGAGTTGAACTCGAAGATTACGAAGCAGATTTGGAGGACAAAATCAGAGAAGTTTGGGAGGGAGCGAAAACCAGTGAAGCTGCGCATATCAAAGACAGAGGCATCTGGAGAGAGAAAGAGAGAGAGATTGTGGGAAAGAGAGATCGAGAGCGAGGAGATTAAGAATCGACAGATCCGAAAGGGAGGACTGAGGAGATGAGAGTCTTTGAGAAGGTGTGAGAAAATAGGAAAGAAATGGGAAAATGTTAAAAACGGGTCGGTCTGGGTACTCGTTTTTCTATACTTCTGGACCCGGCCAGCACGGTCCTGTTTTTTTTTTTTTTTTTTTTTTTTTAAAAAATTAGGAATGGGCCTGTACCAATCCCGAACCTTGATCACCCATCCCGACCCGCGGTTTCTATACCCGTTTGCCCACCCCTATATATAGTTCAAATTATGCTTTATAAGATGTTTTTGGCATTGAGTGGCGGTTTTTTTTTTCTTGGTAGGACATGATTGTAGAGTAGCAATGTAGTGCAGTAAAATAATGGAGAGGAGCGAACAGTTGAAGAAAGAAAATAGAGACTAAAAGTAGGTGATGGTAACGAGTTGTACCGCCTAACCATATGCCGGGTAATTGTAGGTACCTATAATTAATCATAACTTCCGCTTCTGTTTGTATATATTTTTGGCTTATTAGTCAAAATATCCCTTGAAACTACTGTTGAGTCTCAGTTATCTTCTGAAATTGGTTTTGTCTTACTTCGCCTTAGAAACTGACATTTTCAACTCTTTTATCTCACTTTACCCACTTCCGTTAAGGGACTGTTAAATTTAAAGGTATTTTAGATATTTCAATTTTTACACATTTATTTACCTCTATCCTACACATTAAACAAGTCTCAATTTTATTTTTGACAACTCTAATTCAAACGCATAAATTTTGGTCATTTTTACAAATAAATTATTCAATCAATAGAAAAATTATGAGCAACAAAATCATTGTATCAACCAAAATAAGGGTTACATTTGTTCATAGAGCATCACTTGCAAGACATCCATGTATTGGCTCAAAACTTAGCCATTGAAAAATATTCATTACAACAAAATCATTATACCATTAAGCTATCCTAACCAAAATACTTCCCAAACAAAATAAATTATTTAAAGAAAATTTGCACAGTTTGAAACAAAAAATTTCACATTATTGAGCAATGATTCCACAAGACATGAGCTTGTTCAGGAGCAAAGTGAGACAACACCAGTTTCAGGAATAAGCTGAGATTCAATGGCAGTTTTAGGGGGCATTTCAAATAATAAGCCTTTTTTTTTTTAAACAAACGATAGTATTTTCACTAAAGAAATGAGGGAGTAGGCTAAGTTTCACAATGAATTAGCCATAATAATATTGTTTAAATTCATTTTTGTCGATAATTGAATCTAAAACATCTTACTTACAAGTGAAAAAAAATACTAATAGACCGCAGTACTAAGTGATTATTTCTGTTTATATATTTAAGAGTGTAATTTGCATAATCCTTAGAAAGAACACATTTCATGATTAGAATAGAACGGTTTTGAATGATTTTGTTGACCTCACATGTTTCGTCCTTTTTATTTATTTATTTAATTTAATTGATGTGGGTTGTTTGGATTTGGATCTTTTTCTGAGCTAACGAAGAGAATCCTTCTGACCAATCATCATGGGTCGTTGGATTTTTATCCAACGGCTACAAATTGGAGGATCCCTTTAAAGTTATAATAATTATAACCGTTGGATAAAAGTCCAACGGTCCACGATAATTGATCAAGAGGATCCTCTCTATTAGCCCAAGAGAGGATCTGAATCCGGATGTTTTGGCCTCACTTTCTGTATTTATCGGTCATTAGATTTTCTGGCCCCTTACTTGTGATACCTATTCTCCATGAAAACAACAAATCAAACAAAAATAAAAAAATTAACAATAAATTCATCTAAATTGGCCATAACAATGCTCATAACGTTACCAATCCACCTAAATTGTAATACACCACAATAATATTTTAAGATATAGTATAAGTAAATTAGTAATACTTTAGGAGTTCAAAGATCCTCTCATTAATATTCCTCGGAAAAATGAATAAAAAGAATTCCTTCTAAAAACAAGTTTAATACATGATGAACAAATTAAATTCCTTACAATTGCAAATTCGACCGTTAACCAGGTTTTAAGCCTCTCAATGCATAACTCCCTCAAAAGCGGATGACAAAGAGTCCATGTTTTTCACACAATGTTATAATGTTGATACAAAAATTAACATTAAATTGCGATATGGCATAGAATTTATGAAAAGTCTTAATTTAAAAGAATCTTCTTACTGTGTCTCTAAAACTAAATAAGATCATAAAACCATGAATAAAATTGAAATTATGATAAACAAAAACAACTCTCAAACATGACGAACGAATTTTATCTCCAACAAAATTAAAATAATTAAGTATTAATATATAAGACTATTGAAACAGATTTTGAGTTCAAATTTCAGTAACAACAGTATTATTGAACAAAAAAAAAAAAAAAAACAATATTTAACTCCATCAATTTCAACTGCAATTCCATATAAAATCCCAATACCACAACCAGACACGGGGCAAATTAACCAGACACACTCTCTCTCTCTCTCTCGATCCTTCTCTCTCTCTTGTCCCAACAAATTAAAACCCAAATTAATGATGAAATTTGTTTCTTTTTTATCAACGTGCCTCCCCCTCCTCTCCCCCCTTCCCATGAAAAGAAAGAGACAGAAATCCACGTGGGTAATTCCAAATTCCTCAGAAGGGTATTTCCGTAATTCCGTACCCCTCAAAGTTGGAAACCCCCCATTAAATAAACGCGCCATCTCTCTCTCTCTCTCTCCCCCTCTCTCTCTCTCTCTCTCTGCAAAATTCTTTCTTTTATTTTCTCCCCAAAAAAACCCGCTCGGAGAGAAGTAGAAGGTGTGGAGAGATAGGGTTTCGTATTGAGAGGTCCGTAATGGCGAGTGGGTGGGTGAAGTCGCTGCAATGCAAGTCGAGAGCGTTCGAAGACGTTTACCATCCGAACCCGAAAAATCTGATGAACAGCGCGAGTTGCAGAAAGAGCGTTCAAAACATCAAGGACGTCATGGACACTACAAAACCAAGAAAGCCGAAGCCGTCGCCTCCGCCGGGTCCGCAGCCCAAGCGGTCCAAACCGAAACACCTGGGTCGACCCACAAAACCCGAGCCCAGTTCGAGCCCGACCCAACCAGTCCGAACTCGTCAGCCGCGACCCCACTACCCGTTCTTGCCGTCATTGACGGAGCTCCCGGAGGACCACCCCTCGCGCAATGTCGTCGAGATTATCTTCCACACCAGCTGGGGACCGAAGGCCTTTTCGGGTCGGATCGAGATGATTTTTAAGGTCCAGAACGGGTCCAGGTCCGTTGCCCGGTTCGAGGAGTACAGGGAGGTTGTAAAGGCGCGGTCCCGGGTCGGGTCCAAAGGCGGGGCCCAGTGCGAGGAGGAGAATGCGCGGTGCGTCGCGGACGGAAACGAGGTCATGCGGTTCCACTGCCTCGGTCCCGCCAGCTCCGGCGTCGGGGTGTACGACGCTTGCAGCGGAATGTGGGGGTTTCACGGCGGAAAGGGAAAAGCGATTTGCACGTTTTCCGATAGCGGCGTGGCCCACGAGAGAGCAGGTGCTGGTGGGGCCAGGGGACGGAGGGCGATGCTGGTTTGCCGGGTCGTTGCGGGTCGGGTTTCGAAGCAGTTGGAGTTGGAGTCGTTGTTGGATGGCCGGGTCGAGTTCGACTCGGTGAGCGGAGACAGCGGCGAGTTGCTGGTGTTTGATTCACGCGCCGTGTTGCCGTGCTTTCTTATCATCTATAAACTGTAAAAATACAATGTCCTTTTTTAAAGAATTTGTCCCTTTTTCTATTTATTTTTGTGTTTTTTTTTATCACACCTTGTTCTTGCATTTATCAATTCAATTTTTTCTCTTTTTTTTGTTTTGGGTTTTTGATATTTTGGGTGTGATTTATGGAAAAATTGAGTTGATAAATGCCGAATTAACCAGTTTTCGGTTTTAATTCATCTGTGATTACTGTCATGTTCATATTTTTTACTGTTTTACTAATGTAAATAATGGGTTTTTATTGCATGATTTTGTTAAATTATTTTGCTCGTGAGATAACAACGTTACTATTCTCTTTTATATAAATGGTGAAGGTAGCTTCGAATTTAGAACTCTTTCAACACGGTTGCATCAGTTGGGATTATAAAACTTGAAATCTATTTTTTTATAGTAATTAGCATTAATCTGTCGTTATTATGGGCAGGAGTTCATATATTTCATGAGCACGATATGGAATTTTAACTGGTAATATAACAGTCACCAACAAACATAATGATGACAATTGTGGGATAATTGTAACACACACACACACACACAAATGATTACAACTTCAGAACTAAGTATTAATTCTGAGCAATTATAATTTCGGATATTGGTTCAACAGCTAAATTAAGTCGCCACCAACTAAATTCATTAGTCGGTTATAATATATAGATACGTAATTTCAGATATAACATGTTACAAGCATTGTTCTAAAAATTCTCATTTAACGTCGTCGAGGCCCTTCTTAGGCGCTAAGAAGCTAGTTAACGTCTTGATTAATTCCTAGGAGTTTCAAAATTAAGAGAGGATGCCCAACTAGGCATCCACTTAGGTCGCGACTCTCACATAAACAGAAAATAGATAACTTTCTTTTTTTGCATTTTATTTTTTTAATAAATTATAAAAGACTTGTTGAATACTCAGATGAATACTCATTATATTATGGTTCCCCATGTTTTCAATATGTTTTAATACTTTCTAATCTGTCATTCAATTTTTGAATGTATGTATTCCAAGTCAATTATGTATTTTTTAAGTATAAACAAATACTTATTTATACGATATATAATATATTTATTTTTAAATCCGTCTAATTCACTTAGACCCTCGCCTAGGCCCCACTTAGGCGCTAGAACCTGCCTAGGTGCTAGGCCCCACTCTACCTCAATGACGCCTAACATCTTTTAAAACCTTTGTTACAAAACTCGAAATGTGTATGAATAGTATAAATAAGCCCAACATGAACATAAATAAGTAAACTTGAGCACCACCCACTCATTGCCCATGCGTAATATTCATGTTACACAAGAAGGATTTCTTTATGCTGATGAAGGAATTACTTGTGTAACACAAAAGTACAATCTTTAAAAAAGAAAGACTGAACTTTTCCAGATTTTGTTAAAGGGATAGAAAATGAAGAGACGAGGAATGAAAAGCATAGATGTTGTTTTTCCAATAGAAGTATGGTTAGTTGGTGTTGTTATTTAGGTTTTTAGCATTCTGCTTTCTGGTAAAAAGGCTTTACATTTTCCCTTCTTGTTGAAGATGAAAGGGATACCGTCACGGTTTAATAATGCAACAGCCCTTCCGATTAGTATTACGCTTTAGTGGTATTCTTTTTTAAGTGAGAAATTTTAGGTTTGATTCTCGTTAAAGGCAAATTTGAACCACATTATTATGGCTGCCTATAATGAGACTTAGCCTAATCTCTCACCACCACCAGGGTCGGTCTAGAGATTTTTGAGGCCCGGGTCGACGCCAAAAAATGTGCCCTCATTTTATATAAGAAAATTATTTGTTTTCACACTTAAGACATCGATAAAATTATACTTAGAAAAACACTTCAAACTTAATAATTTAGAAACACAGAAAAGCTAATTTATTTTGTATCGTGAGAAGAAAACAAAAAAAACTCCGGGTTTACAAGTAGATAGATATGAGTTTTGTTTTCCATCTGAACTTTTAAATTGTTTTTGTATAAATCGTGAGGTGTTTTTTCTTATTTACCAACTTTGTCAATATGGGACTAAAAAAATAATGATGTTTTTGAGTCTTTAATTGATATGTACAAGTAATAAACGGGTACTAACTTAAACTTTTTGATGA
This sequence comes from Pyrus communis, assembly GCF_041283825.1. Taxonomy (NCBI): domain Eukaryota; kingdom Viridiplantae; phylum Streptophyta; class Magnoliopsida; order Rosales; family Rosaceae; genus Pyrus; species Pyrus communis. Next base: position 18,028,257 of record NC_142570.1, on the reverse strand, counting down.
CACGTCATATGATTTGCAAATTTGGTCTAAAAATGTGGTCAACGCAGTACTCTTTGTTGAAGATTATACTTGAATTGGAACAAATGTTTAAAAATAACAACTCACCTATCTACTAGCTACTAATTAAAAATAAACTAATAACCAAACAAAAATTCGTAAAAATTGAAAAGAATAAATATGCACTTAGCATTTCGAACTTAGGATCTCTCATTAATTTAAAACAACAAAAACCATTGATTCTAATTAAACTTCCTGATCATTTAGCCAAATTTTATATATTTATACTCTTATGAAAAGAAATTTGTAAAAATTGAAAAGTAAATAAGCACACACATGGTGTTTTGAACCCAAGACCTCCTCATTAATTTCAAACAACAAAACCACCCGTTGTAGTTAAATTTCTCTGTCATTGAACCAAATTTTATAAATTTATACTCTTATGAAAATATATATAAATATACCACCCTAATAATTTTGATGCCCTCAATTATTTTGGGCCTCGGACGGTCGCCCTGCTAGCACTGGGCCTGGGCCGACCCTGCTCATCACTTAGTGTAGATAATATCATTTGTTAAAAAAAAAAAAAATGCAACAGCCCCATGTGGCCATATCCCACTATTTTCGAATAACATATTTTTATTGTGTAAATTTTAAAATCGGGATTTGGAGCATTTCAACTTATTGATCTTCATTCAAAGATTATGTCCAAAAAATCATTTGAATAAAAAACCAATTAGTGATCGAAATTCATCAAGCAACTCGACGATGCAAGTACTAGTAACATAGTTATGATGAACCGTTCATTTATTTGATATATTTGGATGACAAAATGATTTACGATTTGAATGGCTACTCACAAAATAGTCATGATTAACCATTCATTTATTTAATACATTCGGATGACAAAACGATTTACGATTTGAATGACTTTTTGTATGGATGATTTTCAAATGAGAATTAAGAAATTGAACAATTTTCATATAAAATATAACAATTAAGATACGCTATTTACAAAAAATGAGATATGTACATTTCACGTGATAGTAAAATCATTCCAGAGTCAAACTTGTGAGGTAGGCGTCCGTTTCATTTTCATATGTTTGTCTTGGTCCATTGCTATCCCTCACAGTGAGTCGCCTCAGCAGATTTGATGCTGCTGAATAAGCCTAATTTGGTTGACTGGCAAAGTACAGCGCGAGTCACGCAACGGTTTTGCTGCCAAAACTATTACTTGGCTTAAGAGAAAATGAAAGGTACGGCCACAAATCACAATCTTTGATGTGCACCTTGTGCCCAATAAAATTTAATTCCACTTACCAAAAGTCTCTAACCATTTCCAATTTCATGCATGTTTTTCAAGTCAAGCAAAAATAAAATATTGTTCCGTCTGCTAAATGTATTGATTCTACACCTAAAATTTTTGAAATGCCTCATTTTCTAAGATCAATCGAAAGAGCTTACCGGATGCACCATTGACCTCAGACAAGTCGATCAGGCGGGAGAAGAGCTAAAAAGAAAAAAAAAAGCATAGTGGGTGAGCAAAAAGCAAATACCAATGAAGACCGGACGTGGAATTTCAAACAAGAAGACATAGTAGCCTAGCCGGGGAGGAAGATTCTCCAGCTCGAGTCCTTGTTGTATACATAGTTGAAAATAGAGTGGAAAGTACGGTTCAAAACCAAGGCCAAAAAGCGATCCTTACAAGAGCTTTTCTTGTTTCTATTGAATCGTAACGGTGCTTATTTGTTGACTCTTGCAATTGTCAAAGAATGTTGTGACATTTTCCTCATGGTGTCTTTATGGTAGTTATCCAACTCTCAAGGTTTAGCCATCACGAGTGCTATCTTCCTTCTTGGTTGAGTGTAGGTTTTCCATTCTTGAGAATTGTTTTATGTTTCTATTGAATTTGCCATTGTGCATTGTGGTGTTTATTTTGGCACCTCTAGGGCCTTGTTCATGCTCTCGGAATTTCCTATGTGATTTTTTCCTGAGTAAGGTTTCCTTTAAGGATCACGTTTTTACCCATTGTAAGTTAATGATTATTTTTAACGAAAATAAAATTTAAGTTTATTTTTGAGAATTTTTAAATCACAGGAACCGAATTGAGAATGTGATTAACCCTTTTACAAATAGTGGAGAACATAAATTACAGGACACCTAGTGAGTCAATCAGCATCAGTTCACCTAATCAATATAAAATACAAGTTACATTAGGACATGAAACTTTAGAGCTTAGTTACGGTATATGTATTTACTAAATACTTAGAAGTCAAACTGGACATGTCCTGTAGCCAGTTTCAAGGGTTTGATATTTGGGTTAGAAATTCAAAAATAACATTAAATCATGACTAAGACATTTCATTGTTTTTATTTTTTATTTTTTTAAATAAAATAAAAAAGAGAATTAGCTGGTGGCTTTACCATGACAGTCCACCATTCCAGGAGCTAGAAAGATTCACCGAGGTATTTCAATCTCTTCCTAACGACCATCGTGTAATCTACCAGCACAAGGAATCAAACTCAGAACGTACCGTATGAAATACGGACTTAGAATTTATCCTAACCATTGGTCCATCCCGTGGTGGATGACATCTCACCGTTTTCTCCCAACTGATATCTAAACTCAGCCCAAACTCTCTAGTTTTTTTTCTTTGGCTGGCAAATAACCGAACTCCCTCTACTGGTAGTGGTTAACAGCGGAACTCCGTTTAAGTACCAGAATAATAAGAACCCATGCCTATACATACAGCTCTGAACTGCGAGAATCATAGGGCAAGGGTAACATCAATTCGGTTTGAGGAAAAACAAAGAAACAGAGTCCTACAGCAGTGCTCAAAAGAAACGCTTTCCCTAAATCGATGCCCTCATGCTACTAGTACTAGCTAAAACAACGAGTCTCAATAACCGAAGTTTTTATCAAAATTCATTAGTCGTTGAAACTGGGAAAAAGGGGATGGATGGGGTGAATCAAATCAGATTCCGGAGATAGGAGAGCCCGCAATGTGCCTCTAATGTACATGTTTGTCATGCAGCACCGATGCAGATGAATTATAGTCTCGCCACGGTCATTGGTACTCAACTAGGACATACAATGGCTTTCCATTCAACCTCTCACGTCCCTGCAACATCCAAACATGAAGTCACTGAATGGACAATGGTGGCTCAAAAAATAGCAATGCAAACTGAGGAAAGCCAAGAGTCAAACCAACTCACTTGTAAATCTGGTAATTCAATTAAGCATGCACATTCGACCACTTCTGCTCCAACGCGTTCTGAGATAAACATTTCATTTAAAATCAAACATACAGAATCACCGCAAAGGTCTGCGAGCATCCACAAATCCAAATAATGTATTTCAAGAAAGTCAAGCAGAGATAATAAATTGATACTTAGAACACAACTGGAACGTGGATTGAAATACGAAAGTTAGACGCAGATCACCAACGGATGCACCAGTCATTAGTCCCATATAAACTATCAGTTGTTCCAATAACTTAACCAACATCTTGTTTATATTATCAAAAGAGTGATTACCCAATAAATTCATTGCAGCACAGAGTGTGCCTCCTGTGGCTATTAAATCATCTACCACCAGAGCACGCTCACCAAGTTCCACTGCTCCAACATGCATCTCAAGACAGTCCCTTCCATATTCCAAAGTGTATTCTTCAAAAATAACGTCACCTGCCCCAACAGAAAAGTTTTACAACAATCCTAATATTAGCCACAACTTCATCTCAAGGGGAAAAGGAGATGCAAAACTATATGTAACTGATGCCAGATGACCATAATGGAATGTTAGAATTTGAAATATATATGCTCCTAATTGTCAAGAGCATCATGAACAATCTAGGTAGAGTATATAACAAACAAATAAGCCCTATAGTTCACGGAAACAAGAAAGCAAAGATAATCCTCGACCCTTTAAGAACAAAATTAATCCGAGAGATTCTATATCTAACGTTATAACCATGGCGTAGTGAAAGACATGCAAGAACTGGAGAGGACAGAAACAGATATATTTTATGCAAGATTAGACAACAAAACCACAACAGAACACAGAGCATCTTAAATTATCAAGGACTATGAATTGCTCCAAATGAAGGCAATTCCAAGCAGTGTGTTCGAAGGACCAACTGGACAAACCCAAATGTTAAGGTGTATATATCACTACTCTCTTGCACTTGATCTTAAAATGTGAAGACATATATCGGTCACTGTACTAAGAGACTTAGCAAACTTTGCTGTATCGACAAACTGAAAAATTGCTTATTATAAAACATGTCAAAATACAGTCACTTATACCAAGAGACGTACACAAAATATCTAATAGAATCAAATTTACCGGGCAGCTTTTTTGGTTTTCTCAGGGGAACGAACTTCGCTCCTATTGCCAATGCAATTGGAGGACCAAAGATAAAACCTCGCGCCTCAATTCCTGGAATAAACAAAAACAGAAACATCATATTTCAGAAGATCACAGGGTATGGCAAATTGTCATTCTAATAGACAGCTTGAGACTTAAAAGAACACAACATTAACACCACTAACTTAGAAAGGCCCCAAAAAACACAAATTCTGTGTAGACAATAATTAGCTTTGTTAACGGAGTAATAGACGTACACCAGCACAAATAATCACAATGTACCGCAGAATGTGAGAAACGAGACAAACAATTTCTCAATTGTCCAACTATATCCAGGTCCCTGGCTTGACAGAAACAGTAGTCAAGGATATAGAAAGATGTCAAACGAAAAAAGAAGGTATTTTGAACAGAATTCCTGAATGCAAAACCTGGAATTAACATGTCTCTGATACAATTACGAACTCATAAACAGGAGAAGACTACTAAATAGATAAAAAGGCTTTCACACAACAAGAGAGCCTAAGTCCACATAAGCGCACAAATAGAGAAATCCTAGTGTACATAAATCATGACAAAACATACATAAACAACTTTGGACCAAATCATTTGGGAAATGAATATAATAACTGAGAATCAAGCCCCATCAATAATGAGATGACATTAGATTTTCAACTATGTAGGACCTAAAGTAGTACATTAGCTATGATGAATTAGTACTGAAGTCAATCACGATGGATTCCTCGAGACATCAATGCGACTTTACAATCTCCATATACGCAAAGTGTAATTTTCTTCATAATCTTCCACAATGTAATATTTACCAAAATTTGTAGGGCCAAACAAAAGTAACTCCAATCCATAAAGTGAACCCTCAATACTTCCTCTATCAATTTTTGAAGGGCCAAAACAAAAGCTATCTACAGAAACAAGCCAAGACAGCAAATCATTCATACCTTATTACAGTAAACTATTCACATCATGATAATAAACTCCAACAATGCTCGACGCAAAGATTAGTATGTATGGCTGAAATAGTCAGTATAGTACGACATACCAAACACAACCTTAAGGAAATAAACAAAGGCAACATGAAGAGAGAGTAAATTAGGATCATCCAACGGTAAAGTTGGGCAAACCCACATTATAATGAAGCCAAAAAATTCGGCCCAATTGAGATGGGGGGTCCACTTTTAACAAGGTGGGCAGCATCACCAACCACCATCCACGCAAATTGAACCCGACCACATGCCAGGGGGGGAGAGAGAGAGAGAGAGAGCAAATGTGAAGAAATTTACAAAGGAGAATAAAGAAACGAGCTTGAGGGAGAGCTATCATCAGTGGCACAGCCCACTAACAAGGCTTAGAGTCAAACAAAAAATCACTCCCAAAACCCATTGTGACTTCCATTTCCATAATGTCTCTTAGAAGCATTCTAAAGGACAAGGAGAAACTTATGCAAATATAACAGTAGACAGCATTTCTTCATCACTCACACCTACTTTTTCTTCTAACCATGGACCCCACCACCTTCAAGTTAATCACTGTTATCAAAAGTTCATCAAAAGCTTAGGCCTTTGGCACATTTATTACAAAAGACATCACTACTCTAATTTGCACTAAGGGAAGGTAGCGAGTTTGAACCCAGAATGCAGCAAGATGAAGAAGAAGGGCAAGGGCAATCCACCAATTGCGTTTATACTTCTTACAAACAAATTGCTACTGAAAAAAACTAGTCTTCATGTTTTTTTACCTGCAACCACTGAAATATTTTTGCCTTTGTATCTCTCAACGAACAAATCGATGGTGTCCTTGAAGGCTTTTGGGTCCAATAATAAAGTTGTGATATCTTGGAACATAATTCCTGCACAGTATATGCCAGTCCCAGTAAATCAACCAAACAAAACCCATAGTTAAACAACCCTTTGATTATTTGGTAAGAAAAATAGATGAAGGTCATCACTTTCTGCACTAAAAAGAAAACCCACTTCAGCTTATCAAAGTTTTAAACAGCTTGATGAGCCAAAAATACACAAAAAAAAAAAAAAAAAAATTACAGCAAAATGTTTAAACGGGATGAAAAATATATAGAGAGGAAGCGAAAAACAAACCAGGTTTGGGAAAATTTGGGACGACCCGAATCTTGGTTTTAATGCCGTGGATGCGAGGATCTTCGTCCTTCAAAATCGACATTGTTGTTTATGCAGGAGACCCAGAAGAACTTGGTTTCTGTTTATGCAAGTTTCCTTCGCAAAAACTCAGTTTCTTCTGAAACCCCTGCGTGCGAGAGGGTATTTCTTCAACAGACAGAGTGAGAGAGAAGGGGCGCAAGGCACACAGAGATAAGAGAGAGAACTGTATTTATAGAGAGAGAAGCCAAAGTGTGCAGCGTGCTTTCAGTTTTAACTTTGAGAGAGAGAGAGAGAGAGAGAGGGAGAGAGAGAGTGATTTAAAAGAGAGATGAGAAGGTAAAAGGTGAAAAACCAAAACAAAAACAGAAGAATCACGATGGCATTTGCGCGCGGGGCTTGCTTTAGGCCGATTTCGCGCGTTCTTTGAGTAACTGACTTATGATGTAAATATTCCAAGATTTTTCGCGCATTATTTATAGTTTCTAGTTAATTTGTATTTAACTGAGCTAAATTGGTAGTATATCTGAAGTCGAATCATTTTTCTCATAATTAGACTAGTTTAGAGTAGGCTATTGTTTTTATAAAGAAAGGGGATTGAAATCTTCCCCGGGCAATACAAATACTTCTTTTGAATAACGTATATTTACTGCATAAATTAGAACCATTCAATTTCTTAAACTTCATTTGAAAATTATCCAGATAAAAAAGATTCTTAAACAGAAAAAGGATGTTGTGGAGCAAAAATTAATCAAGGGTTGGTACGTGGATTTTTGGACAGAAAAGACAAAATTACCCTTGAGGAGCACCAGAATTCCTACGCGCGAGCAGCGGACAATCATCCTACAATCAAGTCAAAAGTGCCCAAAATAGGTATTTATTCAAAACCTATTTCATCCATCTTCTCCACAAGGTAACCCCCAAAACATTCCCTTTAAATTATGTTAATTAGCTAATTAATAGATTTATTACCTAATTAATCTATTAATGGTTATTTAAATTACCAATTAACTATAAAATACACTCAAAAACACCACAAAGGGCCGGCCACCTTCTCCCCCCATGCCCTATATATACTACCCTATTTTCTCTAAAAACCTAGGTCTACACTCTTGCTAAATACTCAAAATTCTCCAAACACTTTTTCTCTCTAAATTCTAACTTTGGCCCCTCACCCCCCCCCCCCCCAAAAATTCATCATGGGCGTGTGAGGTTCTTGGCCTTGACCTAAGATGTTATTTGTTTTGTAGGTGCAATTTTGTCCAAGAACAATGAGGAAGAAATTTGCATCCACAGATGTAACATATTCTAACAACTTTCAAAGGCTTTGGTTGTGGAGATTCTTTTAAGGGTAGTGTCCATCAAAACCTTGCTAAATTACAAGTGCATTTGCAAAGAGTTATATGGTTTACAATTCAGAATCAAGAAATAGACATAGCATTGCAGTGTTTGAATCTAAATCTAAAAGGAGTCGCGTGAGGTATGAAGCGTAGGAGGCGCGTGAGTGATGGAAAGAATAAAACCAAGAAATGGACACTACATTGCAGTGTATGAATTCAAATGTAAAACTAATATAAAAATAGAACCAGTAAATGGACTCTGTGTTGCAGTGTTTGAATCCAAATGCAAAATCAGACGAGTGGGTGTGAAGCGTATGAGGCGTGTGAGTAATGGGAAAAAAAATATGCCTTTTTATTTTCTTTACCTTTTGCTTTCGTTTTTGAAATATTGCCTTTCACTTGTTTTTGTTTCCCTTTAGTTGTTTTTGGGGACATGTTTTAATTGTAAACGAAAAAAATATGAAGTTTGTGCTGGTGATATGAATATTGTATGTTTTTGTTTTTTCATCTAATAAAGTCAGAAGCTCAATCCATATAACTATAAAAACAGATGCTACATTGCAGATTTTGAATTCAAATATAAAAGCAAAAGCAGGTGGAAACTAATTAAAATGTAGAGCCTAAGTCCAAATGTAAAAGATAAACCAGAAAAAGACATTGCAACACAACATCTGAATCGCAATGTAAAAAATAAACCAAGAAATAGACACAGCAACGCAATGTCTAAATCGACATATACTAACACAGTGTGTTTTGTATATGTTTTTTGATATGCCCAAACCAATTTTAGCATCCAAACAACTCAATTCTCCAAACTAAATTTGTGGTGTGTGTTTTTGCTCATATTTATTGATATGTCCAAGCCAATTTTAACATCTAAACTACTCATACTCCTAAAAACACAAATAATTGCCAGTTAGTACTATGGTCTAGTGATATTCCTCTTCACTTGTAAGTGAGAGGTCTTAGGTTTGATTCTCGCCAAAGACAAATTTGAACCACATTATTGCTCGTCCATTGTGAAGTTAAGCCCATCTCCCTCCCCTTTAGCATAGATAATATCGATTATTAAAAAAAAAAACACAAGTAATTCAAATGAATTTTGTGGTGTAGTGTGTTTTACATATGTTTGTTGATATTCCAAGCCAGTTTTAGCATCCAAATAAACCGAAATTCTTAAAAACACAATGAACCCATACAAACACACAAGGAATTCAAAGCAAATATAGGGTCTAGTGTGCTTTCCATATGTTTTTTGATGTGTCCAAACCATAACATCCAAGCAAGCTCAAATTCTCAAAAAACACAATGAATCCATAAAAAAAACACAAGGAATTCGAACTAAATTTGTGGCCTAGTGTGCTTTGCATATGCTTTTTGGTATACCCAAACTAATTTTAACATTCAAACAAGTACAAATTCTCAAAAACACAATGAACTCAAGCAAAACCACAAGGAATTCAAACTAAATATGTGGTGTAGTGTGCTTTGCATATGTTTTTTGATATTCCAAACCAATTTTAGTATCCAACAAACTCAAATTCAAAATCAAAAGATGTAGTGTGCAAAATTACCCCAAATCTCTCAAAAACGCGACTCAAACAACCAAAATGTAAAAATTCAAGAACAAGAAGAAAATAGGAAGAAAAAAAAAAACCTTGATCGTGATTTCTCAGGCAGAAGTGTGAATTTCTTGAGATCGTTTCATTCTTCAAAACCAGGCCCGAGCAGCTAGTCACTGTTGATGCAAATTTTTGCCATTTCTAGCTCGTTTTCGAGAGGAAGAGTTTGCTTTTCGGTTCCTGCTAAAATGCACCTGCAAAACAATCAACACCTTTGATCAAAGACCTAAGCCTCATGGACCCATGATATAAAAGGGGGGGGGGGGGGAGGGAGGGGGTTAGGCCAATGGATCTCCGATGCCTAAGTTAGTTTCGTTGAGAAGAGTAAGTGTTTAGGGCTTTTTTAGGGTTGTAAAAGCTTACTGAAATTTGGTAGAATTTGGGATATATATATATATATATATATATATATATATATATATATATGGGAGTGGCCGTCCATGGTGTTAGGGTTTTACCGTACACATGGTGGCATCCTATTGGCCAAGGTTTTATGGAGAAATATTCTCAAGATATTAAATATGAGATAATATCTTGAGATAGTGGAGTAAATATCCCTAATTGACTTAAATAAGGATTATTTACTTGAATGGAGTCAATCTTCAATTGAGAATGTATTAAAGATAGGATTTGGCTAATTAATCCTTATCATTAATGCTTTGACTTTTCCTTGTCAAGGGCAGGTGAACTGTGTGTGAGGTATTCAGCTGCAGGGACTTTCAGGGGTGTGAGCTGATGCCCCTATGCCTGCTGGGTTGCATGTAGGAAAAAGGTGGTAGGTGTAAAAATCCCAAGCTGCATGGGCTTGTAGAGTTGTTTCCTAATTTGAACTAGATTTCTTTCCTTGATTTGGAGATAGACTTCTTCTAGGAAAAGGAAACCAATTGCCCCCAATACCTATTTAATTCTACCTTAAGTAGTGGATTAAATGAATTTGGAGAACAATCATTATTCCAACAAGGAACAGAGAAGCCACAGGAAATTTGTTCCCCTTTCCTTAGCTTTTTTCTTCTCTTGCCCTTGTAAAGAGTTATCTCTCGTTATTGTTCTTCTTCTCTGTGCTGCACCAATGTAAGAAAAATTTGAATTTTCTTCTTCTTAATTTTTTTGGAGCCTTGGGGCTTGAAAAATTGGCTTGGTAAGGCCGAGGTGGCGTGAGGGACGTGGCAAGGGTGCCACATGGCTGTTATATGTGCATAGGGTGCAGTGGTGGAGCTCGGCTGGGCTGGGTCGAGGTGACGGGTGGTAGAAGCCACGACTTGGAGCGTAGGGGCGTGGAGTTGGGCGAGTCGAAAGACTCTAGCCTATTTGGGTTCGAGCTTGGCATGGGCTAAGCATGGATGAGTAGGCTCAGGCCTGCTATGGAGGTTGGAAAGGAAAGAGAGACCGACATGGGTCGGGTCTCTTTTGCTGGCAGGTTGGGCTGAGAGGCCTTGGGCCTTATTGGGCGTGCTAGGAGTGAGAGAGAGGTGGCAGGGGTCCGGGCTCTTTGTGTCCTCACCATATTTGTGAGCTGGGCTGTGGGGCCTGGCGCGGGGGTGTTAGGCTTTGCGGTCCTTTATATATATATATATATAATTTTTTTTTTATTTTTTTTTCGCGAGTTGTCTTCTAATTCTTACCTTCTTACAAAAAATTTGAGATGACTTTCTCCGATTGCAAAAATGCCGAATATCCTCCACCCTTGTACCATCAAGGTGGTTCTTTCGGCAAGGTGGGCTACTTCAAGGTTGCATATGCCAAGATCAATTTTGATGAGTTGTTTCGGGATTTTCTTGAGACGTACAAGCATGCGATTTTGTTAGGGGTTCGCGTGAAGCAAGTGAAGGATGATAGCGACTATGAACCATGTGGCGAAGACGCCACTACTAGGAAGAAGGCTATCAAACTTCATTCCTATTGCTTTATGTTGGGATTTAATTTTCCTATGCCATGTCTTTTCTAGGAGGTGATATGCTCCATGAAATGCATGCCTGTTCACTGCTCCCTGAATGCAGTTTTTACGATGGTGGGGTTTTCGAACTTAAGTAGGTTCTTTGATCTTGGCTTGACCATAAATGAATTCTGGTACTTCTTTGAAATTGGCCACAAGGAAGGCATGGGGCAGCTGAGGTTTCACCATAGGTTGCTCGATGTTCCTGCAAATGTGATCATGAGTGGGCGAAAGATACCTTGGAGATAAGTGGAAAGTGGGAGTTTGACTCCTCCCCTGAGTTGCATGTTTCGACAATCTTTATAAGTGGTAAGTGAATTGCTTCATTCCTAGCTTGCTTAAATTTTTGTTGAGCTGCTCCATGATTTCAATTTATTGATTGTCCTTCTTTCTTTGTGTAGATTCGAATTTTGGCTCAACTCCAAGAACTTCGGCTGATATGAAGAAAGTGCACATTGCCATGGGCATTCCTGCTGAGTACTGTGAGTGGCGCTGGCTGCTTAATCCTTTTCGTTGGGAGAAAGGTGGGCTGCCTTCGAAAAAAGAAATAATGTGGATAAAAAAGGAGGCGTTTGCTAGTTCGATCGCTACTGTAGAGGCTGTTGCCAATGAAGGTGGAAAAAAGAGATATTTCTCACCTGCTAGTAAGCCTTCGGCTAAGAAGAAGCCAATGACTTCCTCTGCTGCTTGCGGAGGCTCATTTGTTGCTAAAAAGCTTGTCATTGATCTGACATTCTCCAGGGGGAAGAAAAAGATTGTTGAGTCTGAGCCTGTGAAACCTGTTGTTTCGAAGGTGTCCACGACCATTGCTAAGAGGATTGCCTAGCAGAAAGGTCTGATGGTGCCCCCAGTGTCTGGGTTTGTGTTGAAGCGCGCGTCAGGAGCTAAGTCTAGTTCTGCTTCTGAGAGGCTCGCCTCTATGAAGAGCAGGAATGTGGATTCTGCTACTAAAGTGGTGCATGGGCCTATTCTTCCTTTTGCTATGACTGATTCGTCTGCTGAGAAGACGAAGTCTACTCGTATGGGCAATTGTGAGAAATCCATTGAGTCTAGAGCCAGGGAGTTTTCTTAGGTTTATGCGCTGCTAAAGGCTGACCGCTTGAGGACATCGATCCATGCGCCAAGTTTGTTGATAGCGTTAGGAAAGTTTTCGTCCGCTCAAACTCTTTTGCGAAGCATCTTACTTACTTGAGGAGGTCCTCCCTGTTTGCTACAATGCATAAGACTTTGATCCTGCCAGCTGAGTCTATACGCGTTGATCAGGATGTTGTCAAGTGTGCTAAGGAGTCCGAAATGGCGTTGACGGCTCAGCTTTGCTTAGTTGCTAAAAATATCAAGAGGCTCAGATCTGAATTAGCCATTTTGAAAGGGTATGATGTCTTTACCTCTACTTCTATGCAGCTGGAGACCATTCATTAGGAGGTCGTCGATTTGAAGGCTAAGCTTAGTGTGACTCAGGCGATGTTGGAAGCTGTAGAGAATAAGTTAGTCTCGTTGCACTAGTGGTTAAGGACCTTGAGCGTGTGAATTTGGAGCTACGATTTGCTTATTTCACCAAGGTCGAGTAGCTTGTCTTCATGTATGCTGAAGTGTCTCGTCTCAAAAATGTTGCCAGTAAGCTTGAGTCCAAGGAAATGGATCTGCAAGGTGCGTGGTCTGATAGTGAGAACCTTAAAAAGGAACTGGATGAGCTGCATGAAGCTCAGAATAGGCTTGTTGAGGAGAATGTGCAGCTGAAGAATGAGAAGGTCGGTTCCGAAGTGGTGTTTGCTTATTGTCAGGTCAATTTATACAAGCTAAGCTATGTAGACCATCTCCAAGGTAGGCCGTCGGATTATGAGTTTTTCGAGAAGGACTTCGAGAATTTCTTCATTTCTCCAGTTGATCTGCTTGACATTTCGTCTGATGATGCCTTTGGTTGAGCAACTAAGGATCAGGCAGTTTAGGCAGGGGCAGCTGAAGATGAGCTGATGGAAGCATTGGTTGCTAAGAGCGGTGTGGCTGCTGAGGCGTGGCAGTTGAGGAACCAGTGGTTGTGTAAGCTGCTAATGAGTAGTTTTTTTGCTTAGACTCGAGAATTTTCTTCTTTTCTTTTTCGTTTTGCCTTATTTGAACTTCGTTGGCTTTCAAGCCAATTGATTAATTTGCTAGAAATTTAATAAACAACTTTCCTTACTTTGCTTCATCCTTGCTATTTCGTCATGTTTTTTTTGCAAAACTTTACCGTTGGACTGGCAGCTAGGCGAGCTTCGAGGAAGCAGTTGATGCCATGTCGTCACTTAGGTTGTAGTTTTGCCTTCAGGGCCTCAAGAGCCTTGCTTGCTTGATGCAACTTCCAAAACTTTGTCATAGGATGGGCGGCTGGGTTGACTACTTTGATGAAGCGATCAATCCCACATCGTCACTTTAGGCTTTAGTCTTGGTTTTGATGCTCAAGGAGCTTTACCTGCATGAGGAAAAAAATGCAAAATTTCTAACTTATAGAGCCGACGGCCGAACTCGTAGCCTCTGTAGGAAGTATGTGAGTTTGTGTAGCTGCTATAGTTATGAATGTCAGCTTTAGCGGCTTCACGAGCCTTGGCCTTCCCAGGGCATGTTGTGAAATTTCTAATTCATAGAGTCAACGATCAGACACGTGTTTCTCGTAGAAAGTAGAGGAGTCGGCGTAGTTGTTATAGTTGTGTATTTCGGTTTAGCTCTTGCAAAACTTAAATTGTAGACCATTGGCCAAAAACCTGCTTTTGAATAAGCAGATGGGTTCGCGTAGTGGGTCGTCGGCCGGGCGTTTTACTTACAAAAGAAGACTACATCCGTGACCACTTTAGGCATTGGCTTGGCTCTCGAAAGCGTTTTAGGCTTAAGTTTTATGCGAAATCCCAGCTCGATACGAATCTCTTGGGCAACAATTGTAATTGATTTTGCAGATCGCTTAACTAGTATTGCAACACTTTAGAGTTGAATTACGTTCATGAAGATTGCACGTCGAGGACGAACCATCTAGTCCCGCGAATTCTTTCATGGGCAGGGATCCTACACTTAACGTCTTTTCTGGTTAGAGACTCAGGCTTTCGCAGAATTGAATCCTTTAATTGGCTAAGACTTTTTAGGAAAAAGTCTATTGTGGTTAATTCTGGAAGCTGTCCAGTGTAGGTAGTCGATGCATTCAAGGGAACTGAGTAGTCGAACAACCCATCCATGTCTAGATATCCCAGATCAGTTTACTCTCTCCTGATGGGAGAGCACACACCATGTCTGTAAGGGCAAAGGCGTCTTTTGCTTTGGCGAGGGGGTCAGTTAGGATGCATTTGGCCCATGCTTGTGAATAATTCCTTCTATCTTCATTGAAAATAGAGAAATGTATTAACTTTGCTTGTAGGCAGACATAACCTAACAAATGATAATCCTCGGCATGCAAGGTCTTGTTCGTCAAGCTGCTTGAGTCTTTGAATTTTATTGGAATGGTGAGAGGTTACACATAAGTACTTTCTCAAGTTGTAGGCATTCCACTACTTTTCAATATCTTTGTCATATATAGTAGTGAGGGTGTAGTTGACCTTCCTACTTACTTGGCTGATTTTGTATAGACTTTCCCACATAGGAGCCATCTTTTTGGAGCCTTCCTGGTGGGCTGTTATGAAGGGTTTTCTAAGGACTAAGTCTCTTGGCTAGAACTGCTGGATATTTTCCTTCTTGTTGTAGTTGGAGAAGAGCTGCTATTGATAGGCTTCAATGTGGGTGATAACCTTTTTGTGATCTTCCTCTACCAAGTCTAAGTTTTGGCCATTTCTTTCTTGTTTTGCTCGGAATTCGGCAGTACAGTGTTGGTGTTGAACACCACGATGTTGGAATGAATGATTGCTTCATAACCAAATGCCAAGGAGGATAGAGTTTCGCCGATTGCTTGTCTCTTCGTGGTGCGGTACACCCATAGAACACCAGGGAGCTTACTGGCTACTTGCCCTTCTTGTCTAAGAGGGATTTCTTGAGGCATTCGAGAATGGTCTTGTTGGACGCATTGGCTAGCCCATTGCCCTACGGATATCGGGGCATGGACATATGTTGCTTGATGCCATATTTTTCGAAGAACATGGCTAAGTCTTTGCCCACGAACTAGGAACCATTGTTTGTGATGCCAAAGTGACAGATGATGTTTTTCCATATGAAGCGTTCTATGTCCGTTTGGGTAGTTGTTGTCATAGGTTCAGCTTCGACCCATTTCGTGAAGTAGTCAGTCGCCATGATCATCATGCCTTTGCCCTCAGTGGCAGACGACATTGGTGAGGTTAATCGCCCACTGCATAAAAGCCAAGGGCTCATTTGCTGGTAGAGTTTGCTGGCAAGTAGGGCGGGCATGTGCTTAAAGCGCTGGCAAGCTATCCCACCTTTGTACATACTTATTGGCATCTTGATGCATGGTTGGTCAGTAATAGCATGCGTTATGAGCTTTCTGTGCTAAAGAGTGACCTCTAGAGTGATTTCCACATACACCTTCATGGATTGAACTAAGAACTTTCAGGTTGTCGGGATGCGATAGGCAGCGGAGATGTGGTCTTGAGAATGATCTATGAATGAGTATACCGTTCCACATGTAGTAACGTCTTGTATATGTTTGGAGCTTCCTAGACTCTAGTTTGTCTGCGGGGAACGTTTCATTGACTATGTAGTTGATGATATGATCGTGCCAACTCAGAGTTATGTTAATCTGCACCACCTCGACTGCTTGTTTTGCATCTATGCTCGACTTTTCCAAGTACTCGACTGGGATGAAACGTTTAAGTTAATGGTCTAGGGCATAGCCTATGCTTGATAGTGCGTCTGCGTGGGCATTTTCTGCTTGTGGAACCTGAATGAGTGTGTATGCCTAGAACGTCATTAGCTGCTCTCGTACCTTCTCTAGGTATCGAGCCATCATTGGATGCTTCGCTGCATACTCCCTTGGGGTTTGGTTGGTGATCGGCTATGAATCGAAATAGATCACGAGCTTTTTCACCGCTAGTAGGGTTGAGGTTTGGTCAGAGATCTATTAGTAGGGCTTCATACTCTTCTTCGTTGTTTGAGGCTTTGAAGCTTAGAGTGATCACCTGCTCGAGCATAGAACCGTTTAGGGTAGTGAAAACTAGGCCTACTCCTGATCCTTGTAGTTGGATGATCCGTCGACATGTAAGTGCCAGAAATCTCTTGCAAGTGAGGTTGGTACACGGTGTGCTCATGTGCCTTTGGGGCATTTCAAGGCTGAGTTGCTGCATCATTCAGGCTCAGGGTGAACTCTGCTATGAAGTTCGCAAATGCCCGGGCCTTTATCGCTGTGCAGGGTTGGTATGCTAATCCGTATTAGCCAAGTTCTAACATCTACTTCATTATTTTTTGAGAAACTTTTGGATTATGGAAAACTGATCACAGTGGGTACTGGGTGATGAAGATGACCGGGTGTCCCCGAAAGTAAGGTCTGAGCTTCCAAGCTGCAACAACTAGTGCCAAAATTAGCTTTTCAATCTTCGGGTATCTGGTTTTCGTAACGAGGAGAGCTTTGGATGTGTAGAATACAAGCAGCTAGGCCTCCAGCTCTTCTTGTATGAGGTCAAAGCTCACTACTACATCCGATACGTCCAGATAGATGTATAGATTCTCTGTTGCTTTTGACTTGGATAATATTGGAGGTGATGTCAAGTTGCTCCAGGTTCTAAAATGTTTTCTTGTACTCATTGTCCCATTTGTCTCTTTGTAGGCTTGCATCGGTCGGTGGATCGTGAAAGGAAACGATTGAGTGTAGCTGCTCGTCCGGTCAGACTTTGGATCTCCTTCAAAGTTGTGGAAAACTTCATGTCCAGGATTGCTCTAATTTGCCTTAGATGAGCTTCGATTCCTCGTTAGGTTACAAGGCACCCTAAGAACCGGCCTGAGGAGACTCTGAATGTGCACTTGACTGGGTTGAGCTTCATTTTGTATTATTGGAGGATGTTAAAAGTCTCTGCCAAGTTGCCAAAGTGGTCTGTCCGCTATTTGCCTTTCACCATGATATCATCGACGTAGACCTCCATGGTTACTCTAATTTGTTTCTTGACATCGTGTTGACAAGTCGTTGGCAGGTAGCTTTTGCGTTCTTGAGGCTAAAGGGTATCACCTTGTAGCAGTATGTGCCTTGCTCGATCATGAATGTGGTTTTCTCTTTGTCAGGCTCGTGCATGGCAATTCGATTGTAGCTTGAGTATGCGTCCAAGATGTTGGGCAGCTGGTTCCCGGATGTTGAGTCAACGAACATATCGATTCGGAGAACTTGATAGTTATTTTTAGGGCACGTTTTGTTGAGATCGGTGTAATCCACTCATACTTTCAATTTGCCTTTCTTTTGTTTCATCACTAGCATGACATTGGCTAGCCATGTTGAGTGCGCCACTTCCTCAATGAATTTAGCCTCTATTAGCTTATCGATCTCTACCTCAATAATCGCTACTTGATCGAGTGCGAAATGTTGCATTTTATGGATCACAGCTTTGGTAGTGGGGTTGACGTGCAGTTTATGGCAAGCTATCGCTGGATCAATGTCAGGCATGTTAGAGGGTGCCCATGCGTAAACGTCATGATTTTCCTTAAGGAAAACTGTGAATTCCTTTTGGATTTGTGCCTGGTGAGGCAGCGGAGCCTTCGGCTGCCCCTTGTGTTGACTTGATAGTCTATAATGCTCTTTTGCATGTCCTACTCGTCTGTGCCTTAGTCACGGTGCATGTGGTTCAGTCTATTCTGCTTGCCATCGCTCTTAGCGGGTGCTGCTAGTGGAACTTGAGTTGGACTGCTGTCACACTCTCCTTGGTCTGTTATGTGGTTGTCTACTCCGGTGCCTCGCATGAGGATCTCCTTATGGGCCTAGCCTCATGTGGACGCTTCATCTGGAATGTCCGGAGTGCTCGTCAGAGTGTGGAGCTAACCTTGAATGCACACCAACTCGTGGACTAAATTTGGAATGAATGTCTCTACGCACTGAAGCATGAGAAGATGTTTTCCTGAGGGTCTAAATGAGAGTGCACACTACCCAAATGCATGGTTCGTGGCGGGCTGAGCGGCTGTTTGTCTGGACGTTGCTGGAATAAGTCACGATCATCTGCCCTTGTTCTGTTTTGGGACACCTCGATTGGGGTGCACTGTGACTCGATGGGCTAAAGAAGCTGGTTTACCGGAGTGGTCTGCTGGACGAGGGTGCTGGTCAAATTGGCAACCTGCTGGGGCAGGTGATGCTCGCTATTTAGGTTGGAAGAGTTTGGATAATGGGCATTTCCATGTGTGGTGGAAGTGTAATGGACTGCATGTACAAAGCTTGAGCCTGGAACAGGCATTTTTGTAGAAAAGTAGGGTGAAAATAACCCTGGGTCGATCGTAAAACCGTTGGCCAACATCACGATCGTCAGAGGTGATCTCGGATTGGACTGGGTCTTCAGAGTGGGTCGCGGGGCTGGCTAACCCGGCTGGGTGGCTAGGCCGTACGCTACGCACTGGGTCGTCACCTGCCCGCCTTCAGCCTGCACGAGATTGAGCCCTTCTGGCCATTGGGCTGCTATGGCATGGCCTGTTGACTAGGCGCATTGGGCTTGGTTTTGGGTCTGCTGTGCAACATGGCTTACAACTGCAGTGGGTTGGGCCTCTTGCCTGTAGCTTGTTGGTGCCCTAGCAGTGCGGTGGGTCACTGTAACGCATGCCTGGGCCTCAACTTGGACCGCTGCTATTGCGATGGTCCTTACCGTGGGCTGCTAAGTGGTGACCGCGACGATGGTGTGGCTTCGTAACAGTAAGGCTTTTCCTGCCATCGCGTTGAGTCATGAGGATCGCCGTCGTGGGGCTATATCCTCGTCTCCGCTTTCTGATCTAAATCCTTGTAGGTATGGGGTTCTGTTCGTCGTGGTTTATGCATTTCTAACCATTGTATCCTTTCTCCAGGGATTGATGAAGAAACTTGTCTAGGAAAAATTAATTGATACGATGTGTGAGAAATTCAATGTAACAGAAAATTGAAGAAACCAAATCCAAGAGGCTTCTTCGAGTATTTGAATTGGCTCTCAATGAAAGCATCAATTTGTTGATGCAAACTTCCGCCGTCTCTAGCTTTGACGAAAATGCACCTGCAAAACAATCAACACCTTTGTCAAAAACCTAAGGTTGGGGGTGGGGGGGGGGGGTTATGCCAATGGATCTTTGATACCTAAGTTTTTTTTCTCTGAGAAGAGTAAGTGTTTAGAGCTTTTTTAGGGTTGTAAAAGATTATTGAAATTTGGTAGAATTGGGGATATATATAAGGGAGTGGCCGGTCATGGTGTTAGGGTTTTACCCTACACATGGCGGCATCCTATATGCCAAGGTTTTATGGAGAAATATTCTCAATATATTAAATAAGAGATAATATCTTGAGATAATGGAGTAAATCCCTAATTGACTTAAATAGGGAATACTTACTTGATTGGAATCAATCTTTAATTGGGAATGTATTAAAGATAGGATTGGGGTAATTAATCCTTATCTTTAATGCTTTGACTTTTCCTTGACAAGGGCAGGTGAGCTGTGCGCAATCATATTCAGCTGCAGAGACCTTCAAGGGTGTGAGTTGCGCGTGGGAGTATCTGAGGAGCCTGCCCATTTAATGATGGCAATCTTGTCTTTCTTGAGCAAAAGTCCACACGTTGCCTCTAGAATTTTTGGGATTATTTTAGGCTCCACAGTCACCATTTACCTAGTGTGGTGTGAGAGGAGTAGTCACGTGGTGTGAAGCGTAGATGCGTTTGAAGAGTAGAGTTGTTTGAGCCGTAGAGACTTTTGATTGTTAATGGTATGAATTGTAAATTTTATTTGATTGGGGTATTATGGTGCACCTGAAAGTCTCATTGACGTATTTATAATTAAAATGATAATTTTTTTGATTTTATACAAAATCACCCATATTCTTAACCAACTGAATTTTAAGATCTCGCGTTTGGATATAGATATTCTAAACCAACTGAAGTGCAAGCTTGATATGTATTTCTTTCTGTAAATGGTGGTTTTTCGAGTCTAATTTCATTTTACTTACTTTTTTAAATACACACCTTGGTTTACATACTTTTAGTAATCCTTGAAAATTTGCAAATGTCATAATGAAATGACTTTGCTGTTATTTTTCTTAATTGGTTTTGGGAATCGTCATCATATACTTATCAGTTGACACATAAACCTTAAAAAAAAAGATTTTTAGTTGCAATGTTACATTCTAAAAAAATGTAGGCAGCTAGCTGTTGAGTACAACAACAGTCACAACTGGTGAGCTATGGTCATGAAATGGGTGGCTAATGTAATTTGTACATAGGTTTTACCAAATACCGATGCCACGCCAAAATTTTGTGTTTAAAAAGTCTTGGTAGCTCCATATTCTGGCTTTTTGAAACCAATGCTACTGCATCCCAGAAATAGTAGTTATTATAAAGAAGCTTTAGTAGTACATATTGTTCACTTACGGGTCGATTTCATTAGTCTGTTCCATTTTGATGAATGTTATTTCAACATCCAACTACAATTTGCATTTGTTACAACCATAACTACAACAGAAAATGGGCAACTTGATCTGTTAGCTACCTATTATATCTATATAAATGCCCCCAAATATCTGTGGGGACAACCCTAGCTACTTTGAAATCTAAGATGTATGGTAGATAAAAACTGTAAAAACAACAAGGCAGATGTAAATGTGTTCAGGCAGCAACATCATCCCCAAGTCCGATGCTTCTTAAGCAGCATGTGAATGTCATTGTCCTCTCTATGCTTTGAAGATACAAAGCACGCATCATGCTTCTTAAATAGTGGCTAAGTGATGCAATATTTTGAGTAATGATAGCTAGAACTAGGGTTTCTTTGGTTTGTCTTCCTACTTGTAAGTGAAAAGTCTCAAGTTGTTAAATCGAAACGCAAATAACATGATTGGCAAAAAATGCAATGAGATTTCTGAGTTTTATAAATGGGTAGAATGTTGAGGAGTTGAGCGTATGGGTATGAGAATGTGTGTATGAGAGGAGACCTATTTTTTTTTTTTTCCTAGAGCCTCGTATTTATAGGCTCTCCAAGTCTTGACTGAGGCTTGATTTGGACTTAATTAACTCACAAAAGAACCTGATTTTTGGTTTGGTTCATCATTTGACTAATCTTTGATTTAGTCAAAAAAATCTTTTATTTAAATCAAATAAAACAGTCACATTTCATCCTTAACCATCCATGATTTGGCCAATCTTCTCCAATTTGGCATTTCATTTGTTTTAAATTTAAATCAATTAATTTTTTTGAATGAAATTAAAATTAGTTAAAGAATTAATAAAGATAATTCCTTAGTTACTTTTTGCCAAATGTCACACGTCTCACTCTTGATGACTCGTCTAGTTTTGATGAGTCAACCATGTGTACGATTTGTGGGACACACAGTGCATGCCACGTAAGCCTTGACATGTCAAAAGTTTAATGTGTTGGTGAACATTTATTTTATCGAAATTTTGACGTCTACAAATACATTGCATGTTGGATACTTTTGAGTAACTTATACTGAAATTGTAAATCCAGTCACATTGTCAATGCACTGGAGACATAAAACTCACATAAAACTCATATATAAATCTCTAGCCAAAGTGGCAACTAAATTTGAGTTTCATATGAAATTTTATGTCAAAGTGGAACCCCACGCAAATTAAAAAAAAAATATATTGAACAAGAAAGAAAAAAGAAAAAAACTGAACCATCTCCAATACATGTAGTGAAATTAAAAACTCAAATGTAAAGACTCGAATCTTGAAACTTAAAATACAAAAATATTTTCTTAAGAATAGGGAGATGATTTATGAATAGGAAGAGAAAACTCAAGCTGCCAATCTTCTTCAATCCAAGTAAAAGAATACAGGTCTAGTGGTCTCGTCATACAAATATAGAAGATGACGTAAAACTACATCATGACGATGCTTATTAGTACCATGGCTGGAGACAACACAACTCATACGTCCTCAACCCCACCGTCCCCATACTCCCCCAAAAGAAAGACTTTGTTTCATTGTACCATGCCATCTGCATAACAAATTGTTCATTGTACCATGCCATCTGCATGTCAAAGATAGGGGGAAAGGACCTGGTTCATGGACCAAATAATTTTACAGTGTCTGGATTCCCCTCTCCCCTCCCTGTGAAGCTGGAATCTGCAATACATGTAAATAAAATATTCAAGTCAGAAGAAACAAAACCCAAATTACAACAACTCCCAGACAAATTGCCCCCCCATATCTCTATCTCTGTGTATCAGAGGTTGCTTTCAAACTTTCAAATCTGCATTGTAATATTCTGTGGGCAAGTCTTGTCCCTTTCACTTAACCCAAATATCATTCTTGGTCCATGCAATGTCAAAGTAGAGCACCTGCCTAACTGTAAAAATTTAAAAGCAGAGACGGTAGATTTTTGGAACCCTAATAAAAAGAGTAGGATTCTCTCATCTCCTATTACCATTTCCTTCTTTCACTCTTCTTTTTGTCTTTTTTTATTTTTTTTATTATTTTATTTTATTTTATTTTTTTATTCCAGCGGGGTTTGAAGTCATGGCGTCATACAAGGGCTCAACACCTTTCCACCATTGTGGTAAAGGGCCACTTGCCTTATTCTCCATATAAAAAATTCAAAACATGATGTAGACGTGGCGTAATTGTAACTATTTAAATAGGAAAGGATGAAAACGGAGAGAGATTAGTGGGGAAGAGAATCTTACTCCCTAATAAAAAGTATACGTACATAGGCTATTGTATCCGAATCAACTTCACTCTAATTAGCCCAAACTTAACGATGCCCAAATCATGTTTTCACATATACCTTTGGCTTTGGCTTTCTTTTGAAGTCACTGACAATCTTCTTCACAATGAATAATACTACAAAGATCAAATTTTGTAAAAATCAAATTTGTAAATTAAATAATGTTGTTATGGATAATTAGATTATTATTTAAGTGTTGGTTAACGTGCTTATTTCCTATCGGTAGCACATCATTTGGTTTTCAAATTTGGTTTAAAATTTTGGTCTCCCTAATATTACCCCTTCACAATAATTCTTGGTCTCTTCCCTCTTTTCTTTCGGTTTATTTTGTTTTGGTGTAGAATTGTTGCCATAAGGTTTAGCTATGGTTTTGGCCAATAAAGTGCTATGACTCTTGGATGTCCGTAGGTCTTTTGATTTTGTTTCTGTTTAATATGTTTCAGAAACTATCTTGGAGTTTGGTTTTGATTTCTCTCTTTATGGGAGTTTGTTAGTTTGATTTCTCTGTATAGGAGAGTTGCTTCATTTTAATTTTTATCTTGGTGTGCTACTTCTCTTTTGGATCTATTGTGAAAGGTGAAGCTGGATTTTCTTGATCTACTTCACTTGGTATTCTAGGATCGTGGTGAATAGGTGATGCGATTAGACCCATAGGCATTGTACTCTCTGTCGCAATATGATTTGAGATTTTGTTCTCTCATGATCTCCATGTAACACGAGGTTTAACAACTTTATTCATCTGTGTAAGCTTACGATTCCCAATGAACTCGACTTTCAACGAGTGCTTGAAGTCTACTCATTGCTTTGCGATTGGTGCTGCTCTATTGAAATTGTTTTAGATCCAGTTTGCAAGGACCCTTTTGGGCCCGAGTTCTTCATGATATTTATTTGTAATGTCTTCTTTTAATGAAGGAAACATCATACTCTTCTTTAAAAAAATAATTATATATGCTGATTGCAGACATGTGCATGATACTACAAAAACTTTATGATGATCTAGAGTATTTATACTCTAGACTACTGTTAGTGTTAGAATTCCTCTGTCCCACATCGGCTAAAAGGCTTGAGAACAAGCCCTTTAAATTGAATTACCCTACTCTAACTAACACCGAGGCCTTTTGTGTTAAAATCCCACACCTAATGGATTGAGCAAGTGGTCAAGTGGGGACAGTATCAGTATTGTTGGAGTGGGCCCTTAGCCAATCTACCTGAAATTTAACATGGTATCAGAGCCAAAGGACGGGCCTGTACTGCCATGTGAACGAGTGGGTCCCCTTTGACCCTGCGCGAATGGGTGAGCCCCGACTTGGCTCCACGTAGGCCAAGAGATGCCACGTGAATGGGTGGGTCCCCATTGGCCCCGCGAGAACGGGTGAGCCCCGGCTTGGCTCCACGTGGTTGCTGATGTGTGGAACTTCACGTGTGACCCATAAAATGGGGTCTCACGTGCGGGGAAGTGTTAGAATTCCTTTGTCCCACATTGGCCAGAAGGCTTGAGAACAAGCCTTTTAAATAGAATTACCCCACTCTAACTAACACTTAAGCCTTTTGTATTAAAACCCCACACCTAACGGATTGAGCAGGTGGCCAAGTGGGAACAATATCGGTGTTGTTGGAGCAAGCCCTCGGCCCGTCTACCTGAAATTTAACAGTCAGGTTTCGATTTTGGTACTTTTAACAAAAGATTTAAGTGTTAAAAAACCCGAAGTATCAAGACTCTCAAGTAACATAGAAAATTTCATGATATTATCCTAACTTTCTCTTTTCTAATTAAAGTGGGCATTTTTTATCTTAACCGTTGCGAAAGGAAACTCTTGGCAACAAGTACACAAATAGAATCTGCTGTAAAAATAAAGGTTGGTAATAAATGGTGCAGAAGGCTGCACAGTTTCGGCCTTTTAGTTTAAAAGTAAAAAGGTTTGATCAAGACAATGGACTCAAAGACCACACAATTTCCCCTTGCTCAACCAAAGGGTTTGAGAATCTTAAATCGAATTTGCAACCACAATTTACGTTCTCAACAAAAGTGATCATCACTTTATCAGACATGTTCTCAACAAAAGTGATCATGACTTTTATCGGAGCATGTTATTCTATGTGTGAATTACCTTATCGTTGTTGTTATTTACATTTTTCTTCAATGTTCATGTTTAGAAAATTTTATGCACTCATTTCTTATGATAATATAAGAGAAATTAATTTTCCAAATAGTGCAATATGACTTTTTAAAGTGTACATGTTGAGAATGAATCCCATAGTGATGGAAAAAGGGACTTTGTATGTGCTTATAAGTAACTGGGCTACTCCTCATATTGGCAATTGGTTTTATGGTAAAACCTCATCTTTTTCATGGTATCAGAGCAGGTTGTCCTTTGTGTGAATCTTAATGACCACACATCCTCCACATCATTGGATTGTGCTGTCCAAGTTCTAGTCTTAAAAATTCGTCACACACGAGGGGGCGTGTTGAGAATGAATCCCACATTGATGTGAGGATGGACCTTGCATGTGCTTATAAGTATTTTGACTACTTCCCATATTGTCAATTGGTTTTGGTGAAACCTCATCTTTCTTCATGGTATCAGAGTAGTTGTCCCATGTAGGAATCTCAATGGCCACACGTGCTCCACATCACCAAATTTGTCACACGTGCTAGGCTTGAAAATTTGTTAGCTGAGGGGGCATGTTGAGAATGAATCCCACATTGATGAGGAGGGACCTTGCATGTACTTATAAGTAACATCGCTACTCCCCATATTGTCAATTGGTTTTATAGTGAAACCTCAACTTTTTTCAGTACAACATCATTGTTTCTATGTGTGAAATCTGAAATCTTTGCATTCTTGATCATTTTAAGCATTTTGTGAGAGTGTCTAATAATATTACGAGGTCCTATCGGTGAAATCATGAAACTTAAGAACATTAAGATAGGAATAAAAATCAATTACACACACTAAGAAAAAAAAAAATGTAGTAGGGTTGTTTTATTAGTACCTCACCTCACATATTGTTGAGTAGATCTCACATACTTAATAAAACTCATATCTATAGTAGAACTTCGATAATTTAGTACCCGATAAATTAATAACCTTGGTTAATAATATTTTTGGTGCATTCTATTCAAAATGGTATATGAGATTGACATAACTCCTCACTTTGGTCCCTGTGATTTGAAATTGATCGATGTGGTCCCTGAGTTTGGCCACCATCAATTGCGTTGGTCCTTTTGTAGAAAATCTCCATTAGATAAGGATATTGTTTATTAAATTGAGGGTATTTTTGTTATTTTAATCCTTATTTAACATAATTTTTCACAGAATGACCCAAAAGATTGAGGGTGAACAAACTTAGGGACCACTTTGATCGATTTCAAGTCTCAGGAACCGAAGTCAGGAGTTATGCTAATCTCATGGACTATTTAGGCTAAAAAGTTGGTTTGGCCGGTCCCGACTTCAACATAACGTGCTAAATTAATAATTCACTAAATTTAAAAGATAATGTTGTGAAATGATAGGATTAAAAGCACACCACAAAGTATCACACAAATGTCCTATTGATTTTCCTTTTTAACACTAGGATTTGTCAATTGTAGCATACGAAAATAAGGGTTTTTCCAGCAGAAGATTGTTTTATCTAACTACTTAAAATGTCACAAAAACTGAGCTAATGTCCCTACTGACCAACCACCAAACAAATAACTATTAGACTAACTTACACTTATCTAAATTCAACGAAATTTTATATGCCAACACTAGACACACAGAGGTACACTCACATGGGATTTTTGGAGTTGATTTTCTATTTTAATTAAATCAAACAAAAACATGACATAAACGGATTTTAAATAATAAAAACAGATTGTAGTTCACAAATTTAGAAAACGAGTTAAGGAAATTGCTATCCACCACCAAATAATCATGCAAACATGTTATGTTTCATTCAAATTCCTTTTTTTTTTTGGGATGAAGATGCTCAGGTCGGTTCAATGTTAGAACATAAACTATTACTCTTTCTTACGTAGTATGTTAAGAGAATCACGTCTTCAACTTAACTTAGTCCCTAGCATGCAATCTAGAACGGTGTGTTCATAGATTTAACAAGTAGAAATCATTAAGAACGAAAAGAGTTTAAGTTATCACAAGGCATCGCAAGTACTGGCATTGTCTTACTTATCCTAGAAATTGGTTCACATGTTAATCGCAATTCACACATAGGCCTTAGCCCAGCAAAAATGAGGCCCATGCTTCCTCGGCCCAATCCATCATGCCAGCCTGGCCCATGCTAGGTCTAGCCCATGCCTATCAGCTCGGCCTAAGGCTGCTACTTTCCTTGACAAGCTTCACATGCACCCGAGACGAAATAGCATGCCTATACACTTCGAGGAAATCTCTGAACGAGTTATTGGAGCTAACTTTGAAGTGAGTAGCCTTAGAGTAGCCCACTTTACTTAAAGACCTGCCTTGACGATACAACGGTGGTACACCATCATCATCCTTGTGGCTTGAAGAAGACATGCTCGAGGAAATTCTACAAAGACGCGAGGAAAATTTGTTAAACGACTGCACAAAAAAAAGAAGAAGGAAACATCAAACTTTATGGCCCAAAGGTAGCAACCAAGAGATCCTAGCCGTGCTAGCTCACATCTCTCATCTCTGTCCAACATGCTAGGCGGCCCAGCGCACCAAGCATGGTCCTTCCTATGGCCCAATCCAAATGGAGGGGGGACTAGCACCCCCACGCCTCCCTCCCTCTCTCTTATCATACACAGGCCCCAGCCTAGCAAAAAGGAGGCCTACGCCTCCTCGGTCCAATCCATCATGCCAGCCTGGCCCGTGCCAGGTCTAGCTCAATGCCCATCAGCTCATCCCAAGCCGAGCCGCACCTGGCCTAGCCAGCAACTGTCGCGCCAAGCAGCCCTACTGCTGCAGCTATGCTGTGGCTCCCCGACCAGTTTTTGACACGTTCTCGACCTTCGTTGAGCCAAATTTCAAGCCCCCGAGGCCCTAAAAAATTACAAGGACGAAGAAAGCAACAAAAGACAGTCATTTGCACGGGCAAGTGTAGAAGATTGCTAGTGGAGGGGGAAAAATATCTTGTAGCTTTCTTTCTCTTGTAGGGTAGAATAAATTACTCTTTGAAGTTGATTTAATCATCTACTTAAGGTGATGCGATACGAATGTGACACACAAATTAAACCCTATTTGTGACAATTGTAGTAATGAAGTAAGTAGGGATCATTCTAACCGGAGATTAACTAGGGGTGCTAATCTAATTTGAATTGACTCAAAAACACAAAAACTAAACTTAAAGACTCTTAACAAGACTACTATGACTCAGAACAGCTTTGAAACACTCAAAACTGCCTAAAACAATCGAATTGACTCAAACATAAACTAGAACTTAGTTTGGACGAATTTGAAAGTGTTTATGACTCCAAATGCTTAAAAACACAAAATAAAACAAATACGAATGACTACGACTCAACAAAATATGGGGGGATTGTGGTTGGACGAATTTAAACTAAATGGGCAGATTGTAAAGAAAACAGATTTTAAGACGAAATTGTGATGAATCAATGGATGATGGAATAGCTAAGGGGTTCTTCTCCACACATGAAATATATGCAACGTAAATCAATTTCCAGTTATCAATTCAATAAGTTATGAACCTCGACGCTCCAAGTTAATTAGGTCCGCTTAAATTAACCTTCAGATTTCCCTAGAATCATTGAATTGGATGAATATGCATCGCAATCAAATTATTCCTAACAAGTTCTCTATATGAACAACATGATAAAGATACAAGTTAGAATCATTACGTTCTTTGGAAATCATAAGCATCGACAAGGCATTTGTAACTATGAAAAGCATGATACTCTTGCCAGGAATCTACTTAACATGATCGTGACTAGCGACCTTCACTACTTGTGAATATAAACTCATAACGATTAGGTGAAACAAACTTATATCTTAGCACCAAATTCAAGCATGCAACTTAAGCGTGCACTCTCAATCAACATACAAGAATAAGTTCTAAATCAAACGGTTAAGCAAATTGTATTCACGACTTATGCAACGATAACTGGAAGTAATCAACTTATTTCACATATATAATCATGGTTTCGAATACACCCTTAGCCAAAGGGGGTTTAGTTCCTCATACGTACAAGACAAAGATAAGTAAATTTAACCATTGAAATCAAGGAAAGGAAACAACTAAAAATTCCAACAACTCAAACTTGAATTGTATGAACGTTTAGGTCCCTCTTCGCCTCCTCTTTGTTGCGGCACAAGGTCTAAGGATAGGTTTTGGGGTGGTATTGGTATGGAGGAATGGATGTGTGATGGTAGGGTAGTGTTTTGGAGGGATGGGGAGTGGTTGGAGTGGCTGCAATAGAGGAGAAAATGCTGGAAAAATGGAATGTTATGCACGGCAAGGATTATGTGATGGTGTGAAGTGTGTATGGTTTTTATAGGGAGAGAATGGATGGGAGAGCATGTGAATGACAGCTAGGAGGGAATGATTAAAGAGGGAATGCATGTGGAAGTGTGGCTGATTGTTTTATGAAGGGGGAAAGCTGGAAATGGTATGGGAGTGCACGACACACCAAGGATTGTGCTGGAAATGAATGTGAAAGCCACGGCAAATGATTGTTTGGGTGCATGTGGCTGAATTATTTGTTGGGAAAGCATGTGAGTGAATGATTAAAGATGCATGTGGATTAAAGAGGGAATATGGAAGAGAATGTGCTGCAATGATGAAGTGGGAAAGCTGGAAATGCAAGGGGAGGCCACGACAAGGTGTGGATGGTGCTGGAATTGGTAGGTTATGCACGGGTTAGGATGGTTTTTGGGAAGAGAATGGGCTAGGCCCTTTGTTTTATGTCCTAAAGTGCATACAAGGCCTTCAATTTCGTCCAACACTTTGGCTCCAAGCATAAGCTATCCATCCTTAGCCCAAAAGTGCTCCAAAAGGCCCCAAAAGGCTCCAAAATGCATCCTTTCGTCAAATACGTCTTATGATCCTGAAAACACACAAAAGAAGCTTGAAGAATTAAAATAACTAAGAATTAATAACATAAATGCACGAAAACAAGCAAACTAAGTCGCATAAATATGCTCCTATCAAATTCCCCCACACTTAGCTTTTGCTAGTCCTCGAGCAAAACAGAAAAACAAAACAAAACTTAAACCTTCCAACAATGGTCTCAGGGATTCTTAATGCACATGACATGTTCAAGAACATTACTCACATAGATTTTAGTCATCCTTATGCTTAGGCACATACGTAATCATAACCACTCCTTACTAGTTCTCATTTAATCAATTTAAAACAACATTTGAATGTAGTAAGATGCCTTAGAGAATTCACTTAATTCCTTACAAGATACTCTCTTATTTTCACACAGACTTTCTGATTACACACCCTACACTAAGTATATGTGAGAAGATTGATGTAAATATGGAACTAAACACTCACATATGTTTATAACAAGGAAAGCACTTTTCTGGAATGTATATGAATATGATCTCATGAAAGGAATGCTACTAATTAGATGCGAGAACCAGAGACACCATATGCTTACATCAATTCCAAACTCCACATTATTGAAAACATAATGATCAAGATTGAAGCATAAGGATTGTAACGGGGTAAGGGTGATTGGCTAACAATGAAAGGTAAGGATAACAAACGTTCTTTTAAGCAATAACAAGCAAAGTAATGAAATTTGACACTTAGAATCACTTATGATTGCAGAAACTCACTTAGACACACAAGGGAACAATTCTCACAACTCTTAGGGCCATATTCAACGTTTTGGACTCTTTCTTCAACTACCACAAACATGTGAGCTTATTTTCACTTATTTCATCCTTTTTTTTTTTTTTTTTTTTTTTTTTTTTTTTTTTAATCATGCCTTACTTCTTTTCGTGGCATATCAACACACACACACAAATTCCCCCACACTTGTTGTTTTGCAAAATTGAAAGGATTCCCTCTAAGTCATGCTTACTATGCTTCAAGAACAAGGGTATGGGTGGTCCTAATCTAGGCTAGGTAGGGATGATATGGGTAAACAAAGAACAAAGGCTAACAATGGATCAATGGGGGTATGATCTACAATATATAGTGCATGGGTTGGCTGTTTGGTTGATGGCTTCACTACACACTTCATCTTGATATATATTATGCAATCATGCTTTGAATGGAATGGATGCAAGTTCTAGCATTTGGAACTAAATGATGAAACGCCTTCTAATTAGCAACCAAGCAAGAATAATGAGATCATGCAACGAGTTTGAAAACAAGAATCACAAATTAATACTCTCCAAAGAATGTTTAAAGCTCAAGTCTCTCAGGGTTGTAATGTTATTCTAAGTTCCTTCCTTCAAGCATATTACAAAAACTTATTTTTTTCTTTGGGATTAAACATGAATTCATAAATAACAACTATAACCAAGTATAAACCAAGAATATATCAAACTTCCATCCATGTTTATAAGTCTCTTTAACAGCCATGCACATAAAAATCAAATCCTCATCATTGTGTTGGAAGGTATCCTAAGACACAAACACACAAAAACAAACACAAAACTGACTCAACTTGACTCTTTTTAGTTGTTTCAAACTGTTTTTCGGATTTTTTCAAAGTAACACATAAAAAGACTTCAAAACATGTTAAAAACACTTAAAACAGTGGGAAACAAGTTTAGACATGTTAGGTGGTAATACCCTACGAATTTCATGCAAAAATATCTCAAAACAGAATGTTACCCCCCCACACTTCAATCAAACATTGTCCTCAATGTTTTAAGCCTAAAATCACACCAAACAAAAGTAAACACATAAACAACAACTAAACATACTAAACATGGCAGAATGTAACTAACAAAGAGAAGAGTTTAGGGACGCAAATCTGGTTATGGAGTGTAAATTCCATCTTCTCCTTGGTGATTGCATTGAGGCTTGATCTTGGTGATTCCACAGGCTTAATCTTGAACTGGGCTGGAGGATTCTTTTGGTTTCCTCTAATCGTTGATTTTCCACAGGCTTAATCTTGAACTGGGCTGGAGGATTCTTTTGTTCAATCTTTCCAATTCGTATTGAAGAGGGTTAGAGGATAACTCAGCATATGCAGTTGTTGCGTTTGCTGACTATCCACAAGATTGATGTTTCATTGTCACTCGTCTTAGCTGTTCTCCAAGCAGATGTGGTCCCTTCTCTGGAAGTGTATCAACCGTTGAAGATGACTACTCGAGAGCAACGCTAGGTAAGCAACCAGGGAATAGATTCCAGGTAGTCGGTTCCAGATCGGAAGACTGACTCCAAGTGCCGG
The DNA here is from genome assembly GCF_041283825.1 of Pyrus communis. Taxonomy (NCBI): domain Eukaryota; kingdom Viridiplantae; phylum Streptophyta; class Magnoliopsida; order Rosales; family Rosaceae; genus Pyrus; species Pyrus communis. The sequence continues at coordinate 17,995,749 of NC_142570.1, read as the reverse complement.
CTGATTGCTCTCTTTCACTTTGCTATGTGAGTAAGAACAAGGACAAAGGAAAAGACAGGAAAAGAGCATGATATGAGATACCTTTGCTTTCGCCCCTTGATGATATGAGATACTTTTGCTTTTGAAGAAGCAGCGAATGAATCAGCACATGTATTTGTTGTGCTTGTCTCCACATGCTTCGATCTACCGTTTCCTCCTGCCTTATCTGTACTCCAGGCATCTGGTATCTTCTTTGGGGGTACATCAATGGTTGAATAGGTGTTCTCAAGGGAAGAAGAAAACTGAGCATGTTGAGAGGTTTGGTTGCAGCTACATTCTCGGCCGAGAAGAAAAGTAATGCGTTTTTGGATGTATGTCTTGCCATGAATGTTGACGTATATAGGAATTTTAATGGCAAGTAGTAGTGCGGATGCGGCTCTGTCACCCACGCTTGTCGGCAAAAGTGTGTAGTTGGGATAATGACCTCCACGCGTTTTCAACTTTGTCAGAGATCTTTTGACAAAGTTGCACGCGTTATCTAAAAACCCGAGATTGTGTCTGAAGAGTGTTGACGAACTTTGCGCAGGAAAATCCGGCTTTGCGCAGGAAAATCCAGCTTTTTGAATCGGTGGTTGTGTCGCCTCTCCTTTTATAGTGGTATCGATCACCTCTAACATGCACACTTTGAAGATTGCCCATTCGTGAAAATCATCTCCGGCCCTTTGAGATTTTACTCCATCCAACCCTTCTCTTTTAACATCTTTGAAAATGGCTAACCCATATAACATTTGCTTAGATTTGAGTCTCAGCAGTGATCCGGGTGCGCCGCGTCAGGTTAATGTATGGTGCCCGTCTTTCTTATCTTCTAATGGCCCTCTTACAGGTGAAGACTCCGTGATGAAGGATGCAACAACAGCTACGATAGTAGCTAGGAACCTCCTCACTCCTAAAGATAGTAGGCTGCTTTCAGGACGGTCCGATGAGTTGACCGTTCAAGAGTCCCTAGCTCTCAGTGTTCAGTGTGTGGGCTCTGTGTCCAACATGGGCCAACGCCTACTTGCTCGATCCCGTCAAGTTGAATCATTGATGGCGGAGGTGGAAAATCTTAAGCAAGAGATCAAACAACTTAAGCACGAGAATAGAGGTTTGCACGTGCTTGCAAATAATTATTCGACAAGCATGAAGAGGAAGCTTGATCAGCTGCAAGAATCTGAAGGTCGAATTCAAAGTGACCGTCAAAGGCTTGCGGCTTTCTTCCAGAGGCACCTTTTTCCTGCGTCATCTAGCGTTCCACCAAGTATTGAGGCCTCGAATGATCTATCTTCGATGCCTCCCGCTCCTGGAGTTTTGCCAAGTAGTGGGGCTTCACGTAAACAACCTTTGTGAAGGCTCCAGCCTACCTTTTTTTTTTTTTTTTTTTTTTTTTTTTGGAACTTGTAATTTATCGGAGATCAATGGACATGCTTTATTCAGTGTATTGGGTTGCCTCCCAAGTAGCGCTTTCTTTTACGTCTTGCAGCCGGACGATAGTATGCTCATTCCCCATTACTTAGACCCCACGGCATGGAGTGGGATCTCCTCCACAACATGCACTTCAACACTTTCATGATATGGCTCAATGAATGGGAAGGGATAGTGATCCTCCCTGATGATGGTGTTTTGGTTCCGAAAGTCCATGTACATGCTCCCACCACCTTGAAATTGCTTGGGTACCTGCACCAAAGAAGGTAACAACCTATTAGTTGAAATGGGAATTGGAATTGGGATTTGAGACTTACTAGGATGTTGTGGCAATGCCCCTAGGGCCGCCACCATCTCCCCAATTTTATCACTAGGCACGGCCATATTGGGTGTTTTTAGGGTAGTGGCGTGCTCCTTGTGCTTCACTCTAATTCCTTCCTCGATGGTGGTTCTAGATACATCCTTCTTGATTGGTGTTGAACATTCCTGCCCTATATTTTTCATTGTACCAATGGAAAAACAAGAACGAACATCATTAGTATTCTCAATGGATTCAGAAACTTTAAAGTTGATCGTATCACCACCAAACTCCATAGTTAAGGCTCCCCTGGCCACGTCAATCTTGGTGTGGGCTGTTTTCATGAAAGGTCGTCCAAGTAAGAGTGGCGATGGTGGAGAGTGGGTTGAATCCTCCATGTCAAGCACATAGAAATCTGCAGGAAAAATCAAGTGGTCTACCTGCACTAAAACATCTTCCAAAACTCCTCTCGGGTATGCATTAGATCGATCGGCTAATTGAATAATGACACCATCATTTTTAAGCTCTCCTAGATTCATAGATGCATAAACAGAGTATGGCATGACATTAATTGATGCACCTAAATCTAGCATAGCATGTTCGAACCTTTTATTACCAATTACACAAGGGATGGTGAAACTACCTGGATCTTTGCATTTAGGTGGTAACTTTCTTTGCAATATTGCAGAGACATTCTCACTTACATGTACCACATCTTTCTCCCGAATCCGTTTCCTTGTTGTACAAATCTTCTTCAAAAACTTAGCGTACTTTGGAATTTGCTTTATTGCATCAAGGAGTGGGATATTGACATGCACCTTCCTAAACGTCTCCAGGATGTCTTTTTCATCCTCCTCTATCTTGGCTTGCATAAACCTGCTAGGAAAGGGCACGTTTGGTGGAATCACATTAGAAACAATTGAGTTTGGACCTACCTTACATTTGTTGGACGGCCTAGGAGCTTGAAGTGGTTGCGGCAAGGGTTGCTCCACTCTTGCCGTGGCTTTGCCCTTGCTCTCTTCCTTTTGCAGCAACCTTTCATCCTCTTCTTGGCTTGATTTTGGTGATTGTGAGGTGGTTCCAACTTCCTTGCCACTTCTTAAGGTGATTGCATTGGCGGTTTCGAACCCTCCCTTTGGGTTTGGAATGGTTGAGCTTGGGAGCTTGCCTGGGTCTCGGAATTGGCATACAAACTCCGCAATCTGCCCAATTTGTTTCTCCAATTGATCCACCCTTTTTTCTTGATTTTGCATTACTTTGGCTTGATTTTCTTGCCCCTGAGACAAATTAGTTAGTAACTTAAGAAGTGTATCATTGTCTAGGGACGTACCTGAAGCATTTGGGGCAGATTGTTGTGGAGCATGTGTGGGTGCGAATGGCTTAGTGAAGAAACCCGGGGGTTGTTGTCTAAAGCCTCCTTGTTGTGGTGGTTGTTGAGGCTCCCTCCATTTGAAGTTTGGGTGGTCTCTCCATCCTGGATTATAGGTGTTTGAATACGGATCGTTCCTTGGTTGGTTTTGGCCTTGAAACCCAATTGCGTTTGCGCTCTCCCATCCACCATTCTCAATTAATTGAGGGCATTGATCGGATTGGTGTCCTTGAATGGAGCATACACCACAGATTGTAGTTCCTTGCGTTTTAGGGCCTTCAACAAACTGCGATAACATAGACGTAAGGTTAGCCATCTGGGATTGTAACTCAGAAATAGAACTTACCTCATTTACATGCTGTGGCCGTGGGGTGTCTCTCTGCCCAACACCTTCATATTGTTGTGCATTGAGTGCTCGATTAGCAATGAGAGTTTTGGCATCCCTAGGTGTCTTGTCCACTAGAGCTCCTCCCGCGGATGCATCCAACATTTGCCGTTCAAGTGGTAGAAGACCTTCATAAAAATATTGAAGAAGTAGCTCCTCCTTCATTTGGTGCTGTGGACATGAAGCAACAAGAGTTTTAAAACGTTCATAATAAGTTAGAAAAGATTCACCTTGGCTTTAATGAATTCCACTAATCTTCTTGCGAAGAAGAATGACTCGTGATGTCGGAAAGAACTTCTTTAAGAAGGCTCGCTTCATACTCTCCCATGATGTGACAGTTCCGGGAGCCAACTCATACAACCAATCCTTGGCCTTTTCCAACAAAGAAAAAGGAAAAGCCTTCATCTTCAATATGTTGCTGTCCACGTTCACCGGTGTCATACTTGAGCATACGACTTCGAACTCCTTTAAATGCTTATTGGGGTCCTCCATTGATAACCCATGGAACTTGGGTATATGATGTAGCAAGCTGGACTTCAACTCAAATTCATCGGTCTTCTCAGGGGCTGCCCTAGGGTATTGAATGCAAAGAGGGGCTGCATTGGCCAAACCCGAGGCAAAAAGCTCTTTGATGGTTCGATTGTCCACTGCCATGGTTGGTACTTCCTCTTCAACCTCAATTTCAACTTCTTGCTCCTTTAATTCAGGTTCGGGACTAGGAGGATTAGACGCTTGCGATTTCTTTTTCCTTCTCAAAGTCCTCTCGAAATCACCGTCAAAGTCGGAGATATGCTCACGAACAGGTTGTGAGCCACGGGTCATAAACTAGTACCTGCACACAAGTACAAACAAGGTTAGCAATCAATCTAATAGACTCGGCACAAGTAAGGAAATAAGGTGCCACACACGGCACAAAAACAAAACACACACACACGGTGCAAAAAAAAAAAAAAAAAAATTAAAACAAAACAGAAACTAAACAATTTAAACAAGACTCAAGACAAGGGATTAGCAACTTTGCTAATCCCCGGCAACGGCGCCAAAATTTGATGCGATACGAATGTGACACACAAATTAAACCCTATTTGTGACAATTGTAGTAATGAAGTAAGTAGGGATCATTCTAACCGGAGATTAACTAGGGGTGCTAATCTAATTTGAATTGACTCAAAAACACAAAAACTAAACTTAAAGACTCTTAACAAGACTACTATGACTCAGAACAGCTTTGAAACACTCAAAACTGCCTAAAACAATCGAATTGACTCAAACAGAAACTAGAACTTAGTTTGGACGAACTTGAAAGTGTTTATGACTCCAAATGCTTAAAAACACAAAATAAAACAAATACGAATGACTACGACTCAACAAAATATGGGGGGATTGTGGTTGGATGAATTTAAACTAAATGGGCAGATTGTAAAGAAAACAAATTTTAAGACGAAATTGTGATGAATCAATGGATGATGGAATAGCTAAGGGGTTCTTCTCCACACATGAAATATATGCAACGTAAATCAATTTCCAGTTATCAATTCAATAAGTTATGAACCTCGACGCTCCAAGTTAATTAGGTCTGCTTAAATTAACCTTCAGATTTCCCTAGAATCATTGAATTGGATGAATATGCATCGCAATCAAATTATTCGTAACAAGTTCTCTATATGAACAACATGATAAAGATACAAGTTAGAATCATTACGTTCTTTGGAAATCATAAGCATCGACAAGGCATTTGTAACTATGAAAAGCATGATACTCTTGCCAGGAATCTACTTAACATGATCGTGACTAGCGACCTTCACTACTTGTGAATATAAACTCATAACGATTAGGTGAAACAAACTTATATCTTAGCACCAAATTCAAGCATGCAACT